>NW_027199328.1:0-33407 GCF_038502225.1 Cherax quadricarinatus | reverse complement strand
GTCGCTTATCGCTATATAACCTCAGTGACAGAGTGAACAACACCCTGGTGTGAGCTTAAGAATGACTGAGGTCTGCTGTTAGAGTGATTCAAGTCTGCTATTAGAATGATTTAGTGTGCTGGCTGCATGCGTTAAAGCCATATTTACGATATGTCTCATAGAAATCTATGGCTGTTGGATGCTGGTGTACATAGTGTCTCTACTGAGAGTGGCTAGTGAACTTATTGTGTAAAGAATTTTCGTGTATAAGTGCACGGTGTCAGTGGCAGCCGGGGAGCCAGTAACTCAGGTTTTATACCAGCGAGTAATACACTATCAATAACTTCGGGTACGTTGACGTTATGATGGGGGCAAATTAAGTTTTCACGATTGGTCGATATGCTTCTCTCAAAGTGGAAAGGAGATTGGTACGTATAAACAACCCAAATGACAATGAATCACTCTTCAGGACGAACATTCACACCAGTTACTCATTATTACTTATTGGTAAATTATGTAGTTTCGTGAAACTTAAAGAGCCAGGCATAGAAATGAACTGACGAGGGACAAGAGCTTATCCAATAAATGGAAAAAGAAACTATTGTACAGTTCAGGACATTTATTAAAGGAAACGTATAGACACGAGTTGTTTCTTCAGTCTTAACATAGATTACTAAGAACGAGAATATATACTGGCAGGAGTCATGTGGCAGGCTGCGAGAGGGTAGTAGTAGTAGTGGTAGTAGTGGTGGTAGTGGTAGTAGTGGTAGTAATAGTGGTAGTAGTAGTGGTAGTAGTAGTGGTAGTAGTGGTAGTAGCAGTGGTAGTGGTAGTAGTAGTGATAGTAGTGGTAGTGGTAGTAGTGGTAGTAGTAGTGGTAGTAGTAGTAGTAGTGGTAGTAGTAGTGGTAGTAGTAGTAGTAGTGGTAGTAGTGGTAGTAGTAGTGTTAGTAGTAGTAGTAGTGGTAGTAGTAGTGGTAGTAGTAGTGGTAAGAGTAGTACAAATTGTGAGATTTAATGTGTGAAGTTATCATTTTACAGTTGTTTCCAAAATAGTTAAAAATATCTTGATCAAGAGTTTATATATATATATATATATATATATATATATATATATATATATATATATATATATATATATATATATATATATATATATATATATATGTCGTCGTACCGAGTAAGACATTTCTTTATTTTGCTGGTTGAAGCAAGTCTCCCTTATAGCAATAATATCTATGCTTCCTGCACATGCAGGATGTATAGTAACCCCTCTACTGTCTCTTTTTGCTTGTTGATAAAATGCTTTGTCTTTACTAGCAACTTTATTTTGACTACTGTAAACTAAACATGTCCCTGAGTTATCCTGAGGTATTCCTCTTATCTGCATGGGGAAGTGGAACAGAATTTTTCCTCCGTAAGCCATGCGTATCGTAAGCGAGGGTTAGTAACCCCTTATCCTGTATATATTACTAAATTTAAAAAGGGAAACTTTCTTAATTTCAAAGTTATAATTCTTCCCAACAGCCAGGTTGCACTGAACGTCTCAAAAGTACTTTCACAAGCTAACACCAGAGTCGCCATCGCTTCTAGCACTTCAATACATAGCATTAGAAATCTTCCTTATGAAGAAAGATTGAAGACTCTTAAGTTACATTCACTTGTTAGACGAAGAATGAGGGGAGACCTGATCGAAGTGTATAAGTGGAAGATAGGTATTAATAAAGGGGATATTAATAAGGTTTTGAGGATGTCTCTTAAAGAGAGAACCCGCAGTAATGGATTTAAATTAGAAAAGTTTAGATTTAGAAAGGACATAGGAAAGTATTGGTTTGGAAATAGGGTAGTTGATGAGTGGAACAGTCTACCTAGTTGGGTTATTGAGGCTGGGACTTTGGGTAGTTTCAAATTTAGGTTGGATAAGTACATGAGTGGGAGGGGTTGGATTTGAGTGGGACTTTCACATCATAGCTTATTTCTTGGGTAGCGTTGAGGGTTGGGTTGGGCAAATGTTTTGTTAGTGGGATGAATTGTAAAGGACCTGCCTAGCATGGGCCAACAGGCCTCCTGCAGTGTTCCTCCTTTCTAATGTTCTTATGTTCTTATGTTTTTCTCTTTCGGTCACCTTGCCTCGGTGGGACATGGCCGGTTTGATGAAAAAAATACTTTCAATCATATTCTTAAAGTATCCTGGTAATTTTTGTCGTTTTCATCCCTAGTACTGTAATCTGTTTCCCACACACACACACTTACCTTTATCGTTTATCAGTTTAAAGTCCTAGACAACTCGGTAACGGCCCGTTCAACAGAGTTGATATACAGAGATATGCAGAGAGATATACCTCATCTCTTGCATATATTTCATAATTTCCATAAAAATTGTCCCAGCTGTTAATCAAATGGGATTACAAGTTCCTTGCAGTACCTGTCTAGCCAGCAATTTACATCAGTTGCCCAAGAAATCCTTTCATTACCAACCCTTCTATGCAAAATGCTTCATACGATCGGTAATTATCCTGTACATATCTTGCAGCTCCTGTCTCCTGCCCTTCCCAATATTGGTTCCATCAGCACTGCGACAAATAGTGATCTTGTTACCATTACCTGACATAATATTATCCAAACTATTGACAATACTTTCAACACCCTCTGTCTCACTTTATTAAAGAAAGCGTGGTCAATATATCTTACCTGTGAGTCACCGACCACAAGAATATTCCTATTTTTATTTGCAGAGGAGTTATTGGTACCTTTATACCCATGGATCATTGAAGTACATTAGCCCTGGAGAATAAAAAAGTGATTTTCTACCTCCAGATTTTCTCTTTTACCTCACCTCACTGTAATGTTTCTTTACTGGGAACTTCTACTTATGTTACAGCTACCAGTCTGCTCCTCACTGCTGGTAATCCGTTTCTCTTCACTAACCTCAACTGCCTCGCATTCATTGCTATATATATATTCAGGTGATTTTTCAGCAAATTTTCCTCCTTGAGAAGTAGCATTTTGAATTAAATTCTAAGACACTACAGAAGCCAAGGTGCTCCATAACACTCCACACTAATCCCCAGAAACAGGTCAGCACAGCTCGTGACCTCTGACCTCAGAGAACAGAGGTCAGTGGTCACATCAAAATAGATAGTGACATTAGATAGTGACATTACATAGATAGATAGTGACATTACAGTGATTAATAAAATAATGATGGTAGTCTCAGTTCTTAGTGGTTTTATGTCAATTTGGTCTTCATAGCCGAAGATGACATCAATATACATAGGTCATATTGCTTCATTGCAGGAAATGAGAGTGATCCACTTTGCACCTGTGAAATCAACCTTATATCAGTATTATTGTACCTAATGGACGCAAAAATCCACGAAATGTCAGCCAGAATATTTAAATATACTAAATATGAACTCAGCACGTCAGCTTTCTATACCTCTGTCCCTAAGATGGAAAATAACTAACTGTTCATCTCCTTTACGATACATATCTAGATCAAGCCAGCAATAATTTGCGAGGCAGCAATAATTTCCTGGCAATTAATTACTGTTCACCGTTGTATTTACTGTTAATTTCCTCGCAAATATAAGAGAGACTTAGGTCGTAAATTAATTATGACATAATTATTACGCATTCTATCACTCAAGAGTAATAAATCGTTCACTTTTACTACAGACGTCAGGTAGCACAAGCGCTATGGGTAGTTCTCCAGTTGCTCTGTGTGAGATTTGAAACCCACTACCAGAGCACCAGGAGGCGACATCATTAGGATGTGGGTAAATTATCAACGGGTGACCCGAACGTACAGAGTACGTTCCAGTCACCTGGAGTACGCTCCATGCGGTGCATAGAGCGTACCCCGTGTTGTTTAACGTGGTGCTTAACGTCGGGAAATGTAATCATTACATTGCTCAATATCATTAAAGCGGAAATTGGAAGTGAGTAATCTGTATTGTGCTCAGTTATTACCCTTATTGGAACTAATGAACGTGTGTGTGTGTGTGTGTGTGTGTGTGTGTGTGTGTGTGTGTGTGTGTGTGTGTGTGTGTGTGTGTGTGTGTTGAAGCTGATCTGAGGCACACAACATCAGTGATAAGCTCTCATTAAATAAATTAAACTAATTTAATGGTCTTCGTTAAATACAAGGAGTATAGCGTCTGGAAACGTATGTCACTGGACGATGACGTCACACCTTCCCAACCCCCCCTCCCATAATAGTTCCGTGTGTATACTAATATAATACACGTAAAGTGAGATCTGTGTATCCAGAACCTGCTAATAGCAGAAGGCTGCAACTACCACATGAGTGAACCAAGATACATCAAGAGACATCACCCTCTACATCAACATAAGCTGTGACCGTACCACAGTCGCCGATTGCTAGTTAAATACTATAAATCGAAAACAAATCCAAGGACACATCTCATATCACAGCAGAGGCGGAGATGGGGGTGAAAGCAGTTACACGGAGACAAATAATTAGCAATATCACCCTGTATATCTCTGTCAGGCTTTAAGCTTAAATCAAAGGGTATGTACCCCGAAAGACAAGCATGGATCTATGGGCAGTGCCTTGCCATTCATGATCAAGAAGGGCAGGGCCACGTAGGTTAAAGAACAGAAGAGCAATGTAGTAGGTCCAGGACCACAGAAGATAAGTATTAGGGGCACAACGGGCCAAAGGACGGGTCAATCTGAGCGACTGGAAAGGCCACACTTAAAACATTGGCATCATACGTCGAAGAACTTCTCATTATGGTCCCGTAGTTTGCCAATCTGGTCCAGGATTGTGGAACACTGGTTGAAAAGATGGCCACACCGGTCCAGGTGTTGGCTAAACATCTTTCTGACACCTTCACACAGTGGTCCAGGAGTGCCATGATCGTTCATGGGATGACAACACTGGTTCATTGCATGGCTACTCAGGCTGAGTGGACCTCACAGGCTCAAGGATTCACCAGTGGTCCAAAAGTTGCTTACATTGGCAAAGTGGTTGGTCACAGCGGTACTTGGATAGGCTACAATCGTTGAACGGTTTTTCATACTAGAATAGCTGTTGCCAACACTGGCTGAGGGGTTTGCACAGGGGCTCGAGGGTTGGCTAAACTGATTTTACATTCACATTCAAGGCTTCGGAACACTGGCTCAGGGGTTCGAAATACCGATTCAGGGTTTGCCATTGGTTCAGTACGTTTATTGAGGAAGACTTTGCGGTCAATAAAACCATTATATACTGAAGATAGAGCACGAAAAGTGAAGGTAAATTTAAGGTATTAAATTCATCATTTTTGATAGAAATAAGTCCCCTGTTTTTGATGAAATAAGAGCAGATGACTGAATAAGGACACATGGAGGCATATCAACTAATGCAAGTAGGTCATGCCCCAGAGTTGGATCAGAGTTTAGCAATAGAGTTGTTGAATATATATTCCGATTCAAACTTCCATGGTGCCATGTCAGGCAAATATTATTACAGTAGTGATATACAGTACTGAAAAGATGATGAATAATGCACTATTTCTAGTAAGTTGGCGTAATTAAGAGGCAGCATCAGAAAGCGAAATTCACAAATCCAAAAACTAATTGCAAATGGATAATTAAAGTAACAGATTCACGATGTGATGATGCTCTAAGATAGGCGAGAGGAACATCTTAGGTTTACATATATGTAAATAACCTAACAAAGAATTTTATGTATCCATGATTTTTGAATAACTTGAGACAATATTAAATATTAGAAACAGAAAAAATTGCATCGGGGAATACTGGAATAGTTACAGAGGCAGTGGAGTAAGGGGTTGCTAGAGTTCAACCAAGTTAATGAAGAGAGAAGAGGTCATGTACAGAGCACAATTTGACCGGAGGTAAACTACATATAATGAAACTAAAAGATCTGGCGTTGAAAAATGTATTGTGCGGTAAAATTTAATCTTATTTTTAGAAAAGAATTTCGACCACTTAGTAAAGAATATCTTAAGTTTCTGGATACAATGTACATCAGACACATCCTGTAATATAAAGGTTTAGCATGAAGCCCAGTAGTTAACAAGCATTATTGATGCTGGAGATCTAAAAACTAGTCCATGAGCTGAGAGGAGACCATAAGAAGCAAAAGGAACATTATCTGAGGAATACTAAGGAGATAAAATTATTACTGCGTATAATATATGAAGAAAAATTGTTAGGTTGACTTTCAATAGACTGAAATACCAGTAATTTCTCTCAGTGCAGATGTTCTCTCTGATCTCTGATTGTGCCAGTTTTATTACACCAACACCAGCGTTCCATACTAGCTAGGATGTTACTCTGTTAGGTTACATAGAATGTGGCATCCTTTAGCCTTTTGGTGCTCTGCAGCCCATGCTGGTTGAGCACATTTCGCGAAGATAACTAAAATATAATTACCTGCAAGAAGATTATTTTGATTAATCTTGAAAACACAGGTGAATCTCAGAGATATAATGAAGCACTTCTGAGCCTCAATGTACCGTAGCGGAGAAGCGAAATAACATGGCAGTAATGGTCGACGTAGTTTAGGATGGAAGTCCAGGAGCTGGGGCTCAGAATTACCTCGTGTGAACATAAATTAGTGAAAAATTATTGTCTCCTCACACTCCAATATTCTGCTACCTACTTCCACTGCATCTCACAGAGTCCACACTGTGCTCTTGATAGCCCACACTGTGCTCATGATAGCCCACACTGTGCTCATGATAGCCCACACTGTGCTCTTGATAGCCCACACTGTGCTCATGATAGCCCACACTGTGCTCTTGATAGTCCACACTGTGCTCATGATAGCCCACACTGTGCTCATGATAGCCCACACTGTGCTCATGATAGCCCACACGGTGTTCATGATAGCCCACACGGTGTTCATGATCTCCCACACGGTGTTCATGATAGCCCACACTGTGCTCATGATAGCCCACACTGTGCTCATGATAGTCCACACTGTGCTCATGATAGCCCACACTATGCTCATGACAGCCCACACGGTGTTCATGATAGCCCACACGGTGTTCATGATAGCCCACACGGTGTTCATGATAGCCCACACTGTGCTCTTGATAGCCCACACTGTGCTCATGATAGCCCACACTGTGCTCTTGATAGTCCACACTGTGCTCATGATAGCCCACACTATGCTCATGACAGCCCACACGGTGTTCATGATAGCCCACACGGTGTTCATGATAGCCCACACGGTGTTCATGATAGCCCACACTGTGCTCATGATAGCCCACACTGTGCTCATGATAGTCCACACTGTGCTCATGATAACCCACACTATGCTCATGATAGCCCACACGGTGTTCATGATAGCCTACACTGTGCTCATGATAGCCCACACTGTGCTCATGATAGCCCACACGGTGTTCATGATAGCCTACACTGTGCTCATGATAGCCCGCACTGTGCTCATGATAGCCCACACTATGCTCATGATAGCCCATACTATGCTCATGATAGCCCACACTATGCTCATGATAGCCCACACTGTGCTCATGATAGCCCACACTGTGCTCATGATAGCCCACACGGTGTTCATGATAGCCTTCACTGTGCTCATGATAGCCCGCACTGTGCTCATGATAGCCCACACTGTGCTCATGATAGCCCACACTATGCTCATGATAGCCCACACTGTACTCATGATAGTCCACACTGTGCTCATGATATCCCACACTGTGCTCATGATAGCCCACACGGTGTTCATGATAGCCCACACTGTGCTCATGATAGCCCACACGGTGTTCATGATAGCCCACACTGTGCTCATGATAGCCCACACGGTGTTCATGATAGCCCACACTGTGCTCATGATAGCCCACACGGTGTTCATGATAGCCCACACGGTGTTCATGATAGCCTACACTGTGCTCATGATAGCCCACACTGTGCTCATGATAGCCCACACTGTGCTCATGATAGCCCACACGGTGTTCATGATAGCCCACACTGTGCTCATGATAGCCCACACTCTGCTCATGATAGCTCACACTGTGCTCATGATAGCCCACACGGTGTTCATGATAGCCTACACTGTGCTCATGATAGCCCACACTGTGCTCATGATAGCCCACACGGTGTTCATGATAGCCCACACTGTGCTCATGATAGCCCACACGGTGTTCATGATAGCCCACACGGTGTTCATGATAGCCTACACTGTGCTCATGATAGCCCACACTGTGCTCATGATAGCCCACACTGTGCTCATGATAGCCCACACGGTGTTCATGATAGCCCACACTGTGCTCATGATAGCCCACACTCTGCTCATGATAGCTCACACTGTGCTCATGATAGCCCACACGGTGTTCATGATAGCCTACACTGTGCTCATGATAGCCCACACTGTGCTCATGATAGCCCACACTGTGCTCATGATAGCCCACACTGTGCTCATGATAGCCCACACTCTGCTCATGATAGCCCACACTGTGCTCATGATAGCCCACACGGTGTTCATGATAGCCTACACTCTGCTCATGATAGCCCACACTGTGCTCATGATAGCCCACACTGTGCTCATGATAGCCCACACGGTGTTCATGATAGCCCACACTCTGCTCATGATAGCCCACACTGTGCTCATGATAGCCCACACTGTGCTCATGATAGCCCACACGGTGTTCATGATAGCCTACACTGTGCTCATGATAGCCCGCACTGTGCTCATGATAGCCCACACTGTGCTCATGATAGCCCACACTATGCTCATGATATCCCACACGGTGTTCATGATAGCCCACACTGTGCTCATGATAGCCCACACGGTGTTCATGATAGCCCACACTGTGCTCATGATAGCCCACACGGTGTTCATGATAGCCCACACGGTGTTCATGATAGCCTACACTGTGCTCATGATAGCCCACACTGTGCTCATGATAGCCCACACTGTGCTCATGATAGCCCACACAGTGTTCATGATAGCTTACACTGTGCTCATGATAGCCCACACTCTGCTCATGATAGCCCACACTGTGCTCATGATAGCCCACACGGTGTTCATGATAGCCTACACTGTGCTCATGATAGCCCACACTGTGCTCATGATAGCCCACACTGTGCTCATGATAGCCCACACGGTGTTCATGATAGCCCACACTCTGCTCATGATAGCCCACACTATGCTCATGATAGCCCACACTGTGCTCATGATAGCCCACACGGTGTTCATGATAGCCTTCACTGTGCTCATGATAGCCCGCACTGTGCTCATGATAGCCCACACTGTGCTCATGATAGCTCACACTATGCTCATGATAGCCCACACTGTACTCATGATAGTCCACACTGTGCTCATGATAGCCCACACTGTGCTCATGATAGCCCACACGGTGTTCATGATAGCCTACACTGTGCTCATGATAGCCCGCACTGTGCTCATGATAGCGCACACTGTGCTCATGATAGCCCACACTGTGCTCATGATAGCCCACACTGTGCTCATGATAGCCCACACTGTGCTCATGATAGCCCACACTGTGCTCATGATAGCCCACACTATGCTAATGATAGCCCACACTGTGCTCATGATAGCCCACACTATGCTCATGATAGCCCACACTGTGCTCATGATAGCCCACACTATGCTCATGATAGCCCACACTATGCTCATGATAGCCCACACTGTGCTCATAATAGCCCACACTGTGCTCATGATAGCCCACACTTTGCTCTTGATAGCCCACACTGTGCTCATGATAGCCCACACTATGCTCTTGATAGCCCACACTATGCTCTTGATAGCACACACTGTGCTCTTGATAGCCCACACTGTGCTCATGATAGCCCACACTGTGCTCATGATAGCCCACACTATGCTCATGATAGCCCACACTATGCTCATGATAGCCCACACTGTGCTCATAATAGCCCACACTGTGCTCATGATAGCCCACACTTTGCTCTTGATAGCCCACACTGTGCTCATGATAGCCCACACTATGCTCTTGATAGCCCACACTGTGCTCATGATAGCCCACACTGTGCTCATGATAGCCCACACTATGCTCATGATAGCCCACACTGTGCTCATGATAGCCCACACTATGCTCATGAAAGCCCACACTATGCTCATGAAAGCCCACACTATGCTCATGAAAGCCCACACTACGCTCAGTAAAGCCCACACTACGCTCAGTAAAGCCCACACTACGCTCAGTAAAGCCCACACAGTGCTCATGCAAGCCTTATAATCAGGAAAGCTTAAACAATGCAAGTAATTAGAAATTCGATGAGAGTATTTTCGGTGTTGTGACGATAATGTAATTCCATTGTCTTGTGTGAATGGTACCAAAGAATTTTCAGTCTTGTTAAAACAGAATTCGCATTTCAACACAGGAATGAACACAGAACACACGTAAATAATCTTTGCAACTAATGAAGCAGAAACAGAGAAAAGAACATTCTTTTGAGATTCTACAGACAAGGATCTAGTGAATTTAGCAGTAAGTATACTGCAAGTTCGTGAATATTGTCTCTAAGGTTCTCTGAGGTATAAGAAAGCCTGTAATTGTTGCAACTATCAACTTTATTTAACTGGTTGACTACTCGTTATTATTGTTAGTAGTAGAAGCAGTAGCAATACTAATAGTAGTAGTAGTAGTAGTAATAATAACAATAGAACTTGTAGTAGTAGTAGGGAAATATTCGTAGAAGCAGAAGCATAAATAGTAGTGGTGTAAGTAGTATAGTAGTAGTAATAGCAGTAGTATTAGTACACTAGAAGTATTAGTAATAACAGCAATAATCGTAACAGTAGTGTTAGTGTGATTCAGCCAATGATACATGTGATTATACTGTCTAAAAGACAGATCTTCAAAATTCAGGTAGGGATACAGTGTTCATTATTGACGTGTCAACCACATCACACCTGCATGTGTCGTCTACCTCACTCCTTCACTTACAGTTCACCTGCATCTTCATCACATTCGCCTCTAGTTCACCTTATATCTTTACCTATATTTCAACTTACAAAATGAAAGACACTGTAAAAATATACCCAACTTGAAACTAGAGATGCAAAGTAACTTGTTAATCCACAATCTTTACATCAAGGATAATATTTACTATGGTAAGTAAAGAAAGTGAGGAAGATCATTTATGTTCACTATGGCGAGTGAACAGAGAAAATAACAACTTTAACATTTATTATTTTGAGGGAACACGTCCAACAACTCAAGTATTTACTTTATTCATTAATATTGTGAGTGAACATTTACTGGAATAACATTGGTATTCCGTTAACTTTAATCTTTATTATAGGGAGTGAAGGCTAGATCACTGATAAGATTCATATATATTGTGGACACAAGTTTGTGTGTGTGTGTGTGTGTGTGTGTGTGTGTGTGTGTGTGTGTGTGTGTGTGTGTGTGTGTGTGTGTGTGTGTGTGTGTGTGTGTGTGTGTGTGTGTTGTACTCACCTAGTTTAGGTTGCAGGGGTCGTGTCCGAGCTCCTGGCCCCGCCTCTTCACTGACCGCTACTAGGTCACTCTCCCTGAACCGTGAGCTTTATCATACCTCTGCTTTAAGCTATGTATGGATCCTGCCTCCACTACATCGTTTCCCAAACTATTCCACTTACTGACTACTCTGTGGCTGAAGAAATACTTCTTAACATCCCTGTGATTCATCTGTGTCTTCAGCTTCCAACTGTGTCCCCTTGTTGCTGTGTCCATCCTGTGAACATCCTGTCTTTGTCCACCTTGCCAATTCCTCTCATTATTTTGTATGTCGTTATCATGCCCCCCCTATCTCTCCTGTCCTCCAGTGTCGTCAGGTTGATTTCCCTTAACCTCTCCTCGTAGGACATACCTCTTAGCTCTGGGACTAGTCTTGTTGCAAACCTTTGCAAACTCTCTAGTTTCTTTACGTGCTTGGCTAGGTGTGGGTTCCAAACTGGTGCCGCACACTCCAATATGGGCCTAACGTACACGGTGTACAGGGTCCTGAACGATTCCTTATTAAGATGTCGGAATGCTGTTCTGAGGTTTGCCAGGCGCCCATATGCTGCAGCCGTTATTTGGTTAATGTGCTCTTCAGGAGATGTGCCTGGTGTTATACTCACCCGAAGATCTTTTTCCGTAATTGAGGTTTGTAGTCTCTGGCCCCCTAGACTGTACTCCGTCTGCGGTTTTCTTTGCCCTTCCCCAATCTTCATGACTTTGCACTTGATGGGATTGAACTCCAGGAGCCAATTGCTGGACCAGGTCTGCAGCCTGTCCAGATCCCGTTGTAGTTCTGCCTGGTCTTCGATCGAATGAATTCTTCTCATCAACTTCACGTCATCTGCAAACAGGGACACCTCAGAGTCTATTCCTTCCGTCATGTCGTTCACAGATACCAGAAACAGCACTGGTTCTATTACTGACCCCTGTGGCAGCCCGCTGGTCACAGGTGCCCACTCTGACACCTCGCCACGTACCATGACTCGCTGCTGTCTTCCTGACAAGTATTCCCTGATCCATTGTAGTACCTTCCCTGTTATCCCTGCTTGGTCCTCCAGTTTTTGCACCAATCTCTTGTGTGGAACTGTGTCAAACGCCTTCTTGCAGTCCAAGAATATGCAATCCACCCACCCCTCTCTCTCTTGTCTTACTGCTGTCACCATGTCATAGAACTCCAGTAGGTTTGTGACACAGGATTTCCCGTCCCTGAAACCATGTTGGCTGCTGTTGATGAGATCATTCCTTTCTAGGTGTTCCACCGCTCTTCTCCTGATAATCTTCTCCATGATTTTGCATACCATACATGTCAGTGACACTGGTCTGTAATTTACTGCTTCATGTCTGTCTCCTTTTTTAAAGATTGGGACTACATTTGCTGTCTTCCATGCCTCAGGCAATCTCCCTGTTTCGATAGATGTATTGAATATTGCTGTTAGGGGTACACATAGCGCCTCTGCTCCCTCTCTCAGGACCCATGAGGAGATGTTATCTGGCTCCATTGCCTTTGAGATATCTAGCTCACTCAGAAGCCTCTTCACTTCTTCCTCGGTTGTGTGCACTGTGTCCAGCACTTGGTGGTGTGCCCCACCTCTCTGTCTTTCTGGACCCCCTTCTGTCTCCTCTGTGAACACTTCTTTGAATCTCTTGTTGAGTTCCTCACATACTTCACGGTCATTTCTTGTTGTCTCTCCTCCTTCCTTCCTTAGCCTGATTACCTGGTGCTTGACTGTTGTTTTCCTCCTGATGTGGCTGTGTAACAGTTTCGGGTCAGATTTGGCTTTCGCTGCTATGTCGTTTTCATATTGTCTTTGGGCCTCCCTTCTTATCTATGCATATTCGTTTCTGGCTCTACGACTGCTCTCCTTATTCTCCTGGGTCCTTTGCCTTCTATATTTCTTCCATTCCCTAGCACACTTGATTTTTGCCTCTCTGCACCTTCGGGTGAACCATGGGCTCATCCTGGCTTTTTCATTATTCCTGTTACCCTTGGGTACTAACCTCTCCTCAGCCTCCTTGCATATTGTTGCTACATATTCCATCATCTCATTAACTGGCTTCCCTGCCAGTTCTCTGTCCCACTGAATCCCGTTCAGGAAATTTCTCATTCCCATGTAGTCCCCTTTCTTGTAGTTTGACTTCATTCGTCCTGGTCTTCCTGCTTCTCCCTCCACTTGTAGCTCTACTGTGTATTCAAAGCTTAAAACCACATGATTGCTGGCCCCAAGGGGTCTTTCATATGTGATGTCTTCGATATCTGCACTACTCAAGGTGAATACTAAGTCCAGCCTTGCTGGTTCATCCTCTCCTCTCTCTCTTGTAGTGTCCCTTACGTATTGGTACATGACGTTTTCCAGTACCACCTCCATCATCTTAGCCCTCCATGTATCTTGGCCCCCATGCGGCTCCAAGTTCTCCCAGACGATCTCCTTGTGGTTAAAGTCACCCATGATTAGGAGCTTTGCTCTGCATGCATGAGTTCCTCTGGCTACTGCAGCTAGTGTGTCAACCATCGCTCTATTGCTCTCGTCGTACTCTTGCCTTGGCCTCCTGCTGTTCTGTGGTGGGTTATACATCACTGTTATTACCACCTTGGGACCTCCAGAGTGAAATGTTCCTGCTATGTAATCACTTTCTTCTCCGCTGTCTCCTCTCTCCAGCTCATGAAAATTCCATTGTTTTTTGATCAGCAATGCCACTCCTCCACCCCCCCTGTTCCCTCTGTCTTTCCTCAGGATCTGGTATCCCTTTGGAAAGATGGTATCTGTTATCATACCTGTAAGCTTGGTTTCTGTGAGAGCTATGATGTGCCACTCCTCCCACTTATTTGTTATTCCATCAGCTTTTGTGTACCATACCTTCAGTTTCCTTTCCAACACTGTGGTTTGGGGGGCCTGTGAGGGTGGGAGACTTGGTGGCATACTGTGGGATTCTATAGCTCGGTGTTGGGTGGAGGCTGTGGGTATGGATTGTAGTGTGTGTTTGGATGGTGTAATAGGTTGTGGGGTTCTGAGAATAGTTGTGTGTGTGTTTGCCCTTGCTGCTCTGTTCTGCTTTGACTGACCTCTGCTGGTTCATCCTTGTCTCCTTTCTTAGCTCCTTTCGCTTTTTTGTCCTCTCCCTCAGCTGATGTCGTTCTGTTTGTGTTTTGTCTCTGTCTAGGAACACCCTCTTGTACTCTTCTGAGTATTTCAACCGTGGTTTCTCTTGGAGGATCCTGTTCCACACTGTTTCCGTCCTGAGAATCAGCTTGATTGGTCGGTTTCTGCCCTTCGAGTACTCCCATATTCTCTGAAAATTTACAATCTTGTCCATCTCTTCACCTATTTCCGTGATGATTTTCTCAATCTCCTTTCTTTCTTCCTGCCTCCTTTCAGTGTGTGTTCTTTCCTCTTTCTCCTGAAGCCCATGGATAAACACTGATTTTGCCCTTTCCTCCTCCCATTGCCTCACCCTCTGTGACTCTGGATCCTGCCTGTATGTGGTCATTTTCTCCCTTGATTTTTCAAGTGGCTCTTGATAGCATGGTTGTGCCTCAGCATTCGGCTTATCACCCTCTCCATCTGCACCCAGCTGTTCTTCCCTTTCACTCCTTGGCCCTTCTTGGCAGGCTAATATGTTCTTAGCATAATTCATATCTCCTTCCTGTTCGGCCTCTCAGCTTCATATGCTGTGTCTTCTCTGGTCACTGCCCCTGTAACTCGCTTTAGCCTATTTATCTCAACTTCTAGGACCCTTATCCTGGCTACTGCAGTTTCGACTTGCGCCTCCCAATTCTTTGTCTCCTTCTCCAACCTCTTTTCCAATTTCACAGAGAGCTCTTTCTTCATTTTTTTCAGAAAGCTCTCCTAATTTTATCTCACACTCTTGTTCCATCCTTTTCCACTGCTCCTCCATCTATTTCTCCCTACCAGAATCATTCTCATCTGATCCCTGGTTCCTGCGAGTTCCCACAATTTTTTTTTTGTGAGAGAGAGAGAGAGAGAGAGAGAGAGAGAGAGAGAAGAGAAAGCTAGGAGAGAGAGAGAGAAGAGAAAGCTAGGAGAGAGAGAGGGGGAGAGTGAGAAGGGAAAGAGGGAAAGAGAGAGAAGGGAAGGGTAAGAGAGGGGGAGAGTGAGAAGGGAAAATGGGGAAGAGATAGATATAGAGAGAGATAGAGAGAGAGAGAGAGAGAGAGAGAGAGAGAGAGAGAGAGAGAGAGAGAGAGAGAGAGAGAAGGGAAGGGTAGGAGAGGGGGAGAGTGAGAAAGTAAAATGGGGAAGAGAGAGAGCAAGAGAGAGAGAGAGAGAGAGAGAGAGAGATAGAGATAGAGAGAAGGCAAAGAGGGGGAGAGGGAGAGGGGGAGAAGGGAGAAAGAGGGGGCAGATGGAAGAGAGAGAGGGGAGAGAGAGGATAGGGGGAGAGAGAGGGGAGGAGGGGAGAGAGATGGGAAAAGGGAGAGGGGAGAGATAATGAGAGGTGAGAGATGTTAGAGGGGGAGAGATGTTAGAGGGGGGGAGGTGTTAGAGGGAAGAGATGTTAGAGGGGAGAGATGGGAGAGGGGAGAGAGAGAGAGAGATAGGTAGAGAGTGATAGGTAGAGAGAGATAGGTAGAGAGAGAGAGATAGGTAAAGAGTGAGATAGGTAGAGAGAGATAGGTAGAGAGAGATAGGTAGAGAGATAGGAAGAGAGGGAGACAGGTAGTGAGAGAGGGAGAGAGAGAGAAGGAGCGAGGTTTAGATGGTCAGTTCACAGTAAGGTGTGAAATCCTGTGTATGTGTGTGTGTGTTTGCGTGTGTGTGTGTGTGTGTGTGTGTGTGTGTGTGTGTGTGTGTGTGTGTGTGTGTGTGTGCCCCCTCTTCTAAGTATTCATACTGCTAATAAATACCGGGAAACACCAGTAATTCTAAGTTTACCAGTACTTCTAACACTTATCGATTCTACTTGTAAAATTCAGAAAGTAGCTAGGTTGTAAAATTTAGCTTGTCTCAGCTTAAGTGTCTGACATTATCCCTCACTACCGCTTTACTCCTTGCACTCTCGTCTGTGCTATTTCTACTCTATTTCTGTAATAGCTTGCAGGAGTGAGTGACCAGTATCTAACAGTGATGTAAGTCCAGAACTCAACCCTGCAACATGCAACCTCAACAGGTGAGCAATGCTTGCACTGGCAGCAGTGTGATGACAAGTTGCCAGATGCTGATGACGTAGTCGTCGTACATAGGCCTTCTATCACTATTTTGTAACTCCTTCACCCGTGATGTTTATAACCATATATGCTCATGCATCCCGCGTTCCTCAAGTGATTTCACTTTTCACTTATGACAGAATACATTTCACATTCGGTGTTACACTTTATATATATAATGGCATTCAACTGTTGTGACGTCACTGCTTCAGCAGGCCTACTACTGCCACCTTCCCTTGTTGTATATTTTATTTTTCCTTTCTCCTTTTGCTTATTAACTTTTTCACTCTCACTGTATGGTGCCCCACATTTCACTTGTTAACCAAACGCTGGTAATTCTTGAACACCCGCTTCCACACTCACTTTGATCTTTGTATGTTTGAATCTGTGTGGCAACAGTGCCTAGTAGACCCACAATGGTTTGGCACTTTGAAAAAATTAATGATTTCAGGCTTCCTCTCGACTTTTTTAACAACTTTAGTTATCACTAGTAGGATTGCTCACTGACGTTGTCACTACCACTGAGTACTGCTAGCAGTTACTGCACGCCTTAAAAACACTAAGGTTCTCGGAGCCTTGTGCACACACGTCTGCAGCCACCATATGTATGTGTGTGTGTGTGTGTGTGTACTGTGTGTGTCTCAGCTCCTTGCCTCGCCTCTTCACCAAACACTACTAGGTCCTCTCTCTCCCTGCTCCATGAGCTTTATCATGCCTCGCCTTAAAGCTATGTATGGTTTCTTCCTCCACTACATCACTCGCCAGACTGTTCCACTTCCTGACTACTCTATGACTGACGAAATACTTTCTAACATCCCATTGACTCATCTGAGTCTTCAACTTCTAAGCGTGACCCCCTTGTTTGTGTGTCCCTTCTTTGGAACATCTTGTCTCTGTCCACCTTTTCTATTCCATGCAGTATTTTGTATGTCGTTATCATGTCTCCCCTAACCCTCCTGTCGTCTACTGTCGTCAGGCCGATTTCCCTTAACTTTTCTTCATACGACATTACCATTAGCTCTGGAACTAACCTTCCCGCAAACCTTTGCACTTTCTCTAATTTCTTGCGGGTTCCAAACTGGTGCTGCATACTCCAGTATGGGCCTGACGTACACGGTGTACAGTGTCTTGAACGATTCCTTACTGAGGTATCGGAATGCTATTCTCAGGTTTGCCAGGCACCCATATGCTGCAGCAGTTATCTGGTTGATGTGTGCTTCCGGAAACGTGCTCGGTGTTATATTCACCCCAAAATCCCTCCTTGAGTGATGTTTGCAGTCTTTGGCCACCTAGCCTATACTCTGCCTGCAGTCTTCTTTGCCCTTCGCCGATCTTCATGACTTTTCATTTGGTGGGGTTAAATTAGAGAAGCCTGTTTCTGGACCAGGTGTCCAGCCTGTCCAGATCTCTTTGAAGTCCTGTCTGATCCTCATCAGACCATAAAATAGCACTGGTCCTAGGACCGACTCCTGTGGGACCCTGCTCGTCACAGGTGCCCATTGTGAAACCTCATCATGTACAATGAGTCGTTGTTGCCTTCCTGTCAGGTATTCTGTGATTCACTGCAGTGCCCTTCCTGTTATATGTGCATTATCCTCTAGCTTCTGCACTAATCTCTTGTGAGGAACTGTGTCGAAGGCCTTCTTGCAGTCCAAGAAAATGCGATCAGCCCACCCCTCTCTCTCGTGTTTTACTTGTTACTTTATCATAAAACTCCAGAAGGTTTGTGACACAGGATTTGCCTTCCATGAATACGTGTCGATTGTCGTTTATACTCTTGTTCCCTTCCAGGTGCTCCACCGCTCTCCTCCTGATAATCTTCTCCATGACTTTGCAAACTATAAACATCAGTGACACTGGTCTATCGTTTAGTGCCTCTTTTATGTCTACTTTTCTAAAAATGGGAACTTCATTTGCAGTCTTCCATACCTCAGGTAGTTGCCCAGTTTCGAGGGATGTGTTGAAGATTTTGGTTAGTGACACACACAGCATTTCTGCTCCCTCTCTATGGACCCACGGGGAGATGTCTGGTCCCATTACTTTTGAGGTATCAATGTCCCTTAGCAGCTTCTTCACCTCCTCAGGTGTGTGTATATCATCTAACACTTGTTGGTATATTCCTTGCTGGCATCCCCCTCTGTTCTGTCCACCCAGAGGCCTTCCTGTCTCCACTGTAAATACTTCCTTAAATCTCTTTTTGAGCTCCTCACATACCTCTTTATCGCTTCTGGTGAGTTTTCCACCTATCTTCCTCAGCATGATCACCTGGTCTTTGACAGTTAGTTGTATTCCTCCTAATGTGGCTATACAGCAGTTTTGGGTCAGACTTGACTTTCGATGCTGTGTCGTTCTCGTGCTGTCGCTTTGCCTCCCGCCTTATCTGTGTATACTCGTTTCTCTGTGTGTGTGTGTGTGTGTGTGTGTGTGTGTGTGTGTGTGTGTGTGTGTGTGTGTGAGTGGTGTGTGTGTGTGTGTGTGTGTGTGTGTGTGTGTGTGTGTGAGTGGTGTGTGTGTGTGTGTACACACCTAATTCACCTAATTGTGGTTGCAGGAGTCGAGACTCAGCTCCTGGCCCCGCCTCTTCACCGACCGCTACTAGGTCCTCTCTCCACTGCTCCATGAGGTTTATCATACCTCGTCTTAAAACTATGTATAGTTCCTGCCTCCACTACATCGCTTGCCAGACTATTCCACTTCCTAACTACTCTATGACTGAAGAAATACTTCCTAACATCCCTTTGACTCATCTGAGTCTTCAGCTTCCACTTATGACCCCTTGTTTCTGTGTCCCATCTTTGGAACATCCTGTCTCTGTCCAACTTGTCTATTACACGTAGTATTTTGTATGTCGTTATCATGTCTTCCCTGACCCTCCTGTCCTCCAGTGTTGTCAGACAGATATCCCTTAACCTTTCTTCATAGGACATTCCCCTTAGCTCTGGAACTAGCCTTGTTGTAAACCTTTGCACTTTCTCTAATTTCTTGACATGTTTGGCCAGGTGTGGGTTCCAAACTGGTGCTGCGTACTCCAGTATGGGCCTGACGTATTCCTTACTGAGGTACCGGAACGCTATTCTCAGGTTTGCCAAGCGCCCATATGCCGCAGCAGTTATCTGGTTAATGTGTGCTTCGGGCGATGTACTCGGTATTATACTCACTCCTAGGTCTTTCTCCTTGAGTGAGGTGTGCAGCCTTTGGCCACCTAGCCTATACTCTGTCTGTGGTCTTCTTTGCCCTCCTCCGATCTTCATGACTTTGCATTTGGCGGGGTTAAATTCTAGGGACCAGTTTCTGGACCACACATCCAGCCTGTCCAGGTCCCTTTGTAGACCTGTCTGGTCCGCGTCTGATTTAATTCTCCTCATTAACTTCACGTCATCTGCAAACAGGGACACTTGTGAGTCTATCCCTTCCGTCATGTCGTTCACATATACCAAGAATAGCACTGGTCCCAGGACTGACCCCTGTGGGACCCCGCTCGTCACTGGCGCCCACTGTGATACCTCATCACGGACCATGACTCGCTGTTGCCTCCCTGTTAGGTATTCTCTGATCCATTGTAGTGCCCTTCCTGTTATACGTGCCTGTTTTTCTAGCTTCTGTACTAATCTCTTGTGAGGAACTGTGTCGAAGGCCTTCTTGCAGTCCAAGAAAATGCAATCGACCCACCCCTCCCTCTCATTTCTTACTTCAGTTACCTTGTCATAAAACTCTAGTAGGTTTGTGATACAGGATTTGCCTTCCACGAATCAGTGCTGCCTGTCGTTTATAATCTTGTTCCACTCCAGGTGCCCCACCACTCTCCTCCTGATAATCTTTTCCAAGACTTTGCATACTATACATGTCAGTGACACTGGTCTATAATTTAGTGCTTCATTTCTGTCTCCATTCTTAAAGATAGGGACTACATTTGCCTTCTTCCATACTTCAGGTAGTTGCCCAGTTTCAAGGGAAGTGTTGAAGATTTTGGTGAGTGACACACGTAGTGTCCCTGCTCCCTCTCTAAGGACCCACGGAGAGATGTCCGGTCCCACCGCCTTTGAGGTATCAAGGTCACTTAGGAGCTTCTCCACCTCTTCCTCAGTTGTGTGTAATTCATCCAGCACTTGTTGCTGTATCCCACTGTTTTGTCTTCCCGTTGTCCCTTCAGCCTCCACTGTAAATACTTCCTGAAATCTCATGTAGAGCTACTCACATACCTCATGGTCATTTCTTGTGATCTCTCCACCTTCTTTCCTCAGCCTGATTACCTGGTCCTTGACTATTGTCTTCCTCCTGATGTGGCTGTAGTTTCGGGTCAGACTTGACTTTCGATGCAATGTCATTTTCATACTGCCGCTGCGCCTCCCTCCTTATCTGTGCATACTCGTTTCTGGCTCGTCGACTAATCTTTTTATTCTCCTGAGTCCTTTGCCTTCTGTACTTTTTCCATTCTCTAGAGCACTTAGTTTTTGCCTCCCTGCACCTTCGGGTAAACCAAGGGCTCGTTCTGTTCTTCCCATTATTTCTGTTACCATTGGGAACAAACCTTTCCTCTGCCTCCTTGCATTTTGTTGTTACAAAGTCCATCATTTCATTTACTGATTTTCCTACCAACTCCTGTTCCCACTGAACCTCCTGCAGGAAGGCCCTCATTCCCGTGCAGTCCCCCTTTTTATAATTTAGCTTTTCCCGTTCTACTCCTGTTACCCTCTCCACTTTAAGCTCCACGATGTATTCAAAGCTCATAACTACGTGGTCACTAGCTCCAAGGGGCCTTTCATATGTGATGTGCTCTATGTCTGAGCTACTCAGGGTGAACACGAGGTCTAGTCTTGCTGGTTCATCCTCCCCTCTCTCTCTCTGGTAGTATCCCTAACATTTTGGTGCATGAGATTTGCTAGCACCACATCCATCATCTTGGCTCTCCATGTTTCGGGACCCCCATGTGGCTCCAGGTTTTCCCAATCAATCTCCCTGTGATTGAATTCTCCCATGACCAGTAACTTCGCCCTACTTGAGTGGGCCCTTCTTGCCACCTCAGCTAGAGTGTCCACCATTGCTCTGTTGCACTCATCATATTCCTCTCTTAGCCTCCTGCAGTTTAGGGGGTTATACATAACTGCAATGACTACCTTGTGTTCCCCTGACTGAACTGTACCTGTGTGTGTGTGTGTGTGTGTGTGTGTGTGAGTGTGTGTGTGTGTGTACTCACCTATTTGTACTCACCTATTTGTGGTTGCAGGGGTCGAGTCCTAGCTCCTGGCCCCGCCTCTTCACCGGTTGCTACTAGGCCCTCTCTCTCCCCGCTCCATGAGCTTTATCAAACCTCGTCTTAAAACTGTGTATGGTTCCTGCCTCCACTACGTCATTTTCTAGGCTATTCCACTGCCTTACAACTCTATGACTGAAGAAATACTTCCTACTATCTCTCTGACTCATTTGTGTCTTCAACTTCCAATTGTGGCCTCTTGTTTCTGTGTCCCCTCCCTGGAACATCCTGTCTTTGTCCACCTTGTCTATTCCACGCAGTATTTTATATGTCGTTATCATGTCTCCCCTGACCCTCCTGTCCTCCAGTGTCGTCAGGCCGATTTCCCTTAATCTTTCTTCATAGGACATTCCCCTTAGCTCTGGAACTAACCTTGTCGCAAACCTTTGTACTTTCTCTAGTTTCTTGACGTGCTTTATCAAGTGCGGGTTCCAAACAGGTGCTGCATACTCCAGTATGGGCCTGACATACACGGTGTACAGTGCCTTGAATGATTCCTTACTAAGGTATCGGAATGCTGTTCTCAGGTTTGCCAGGCGCCCATATGCTGCAGCAGTTATCTGATTGATGTGTGCTTCCGGAGACATGCTCGGTGTTATACTCACCCCAAGATCTTTCTCCTTGAGTGAGGTTTGCAGTCTTTGGCCACCTAGCCTATACTCTGTCTGTGGTCTTCTGTGCCCTTCCCCTATCTTCATGACTTTGCATTTGGCAGGATTAAATTCGAGAAGCCATTTGCTGGACCAGGTGTCCAGTCTGTCCAGGTCTCTTTGAAGTCCTGCCTGGTCCTCATCAGATTTAATTCTCCTCATTAACTTCACATCATCTGCAAACAGGAACACTTCTGAGTCTAACCCTTCCGTCATGTCGTTCACATATACCAAAAATAGCACTGGTCCTAGGACCGACCCCTGTGGGACCCCGCTCGTCACAGGTGCCCACTGTGATACATCATTACGTACCATGACTCGTTGTTGCCTCCCTGTCAGGTATTCTCTGATCCATTGCAGTGCCCTTCCTGTTATATGCGCCTGATGCTCTAGCTTCTGCACTAATCTCTTGTGAGGAACTGTGTCAAAGGCCTTCTTGCAGTCCAAGAAGATGCAATCAACCCACCCCTCTCTCTCTTGTCTTACTTCTGTTATTTTATCATAAAACTCCAGAAGGTTTGTGACACAGGATTGTGTGTGTGTGTGTGTGTGTGTGTGTGTGTGTGTGTGTGTGTGTGTGTGTGTGTGTGTGTGTGTGTGTGTGTGTGTGTGAGTGGTATGTGTATGAGTGGTGTGTATGTGTGTGTGTGTGTGTGAGTGGTATGTGTATGAGTGGTGTGTATGTGTGTGTGCGCGTGTGTACTCACCTAATTGTACTCACCTAATTGTGGTTGCAGGGGTCGAGACTCGGCTCCTGGCCCCGCCTCTTCACTGATCGCTACTGGATCCTCTCTCTCTCTGCTTCCTGAGCTTTGTCATACCTCTTCTTAAAACTATGTATGGTTCCTGCCTCCACTACTTCACTTGCTAGGCTATTCCACTTGCTGACAACTCTATGACTGAAGAAATACTTCCTAACGTCCCTGTGACTCGTCTGAGTCTTCAGCTTCCAGTTGTGACCCCTTGTCCCTGTGTCCCCTCTCTGGAACATCCTATCTCTGTCCACCTTGTCTATTCCCCGCAGTATCTTGTATGTCGTTATCATGTCTCCCCTGACCCTTCTGTCCTCCAGTGTCGTCAGTCCGATTTCCCTTAACCTTTCCTCGTACGACATTCCCTTGAGCTCTGGGACTAGCCTTGTTGCAAACCTTTGTACTTTCTCTAACTTCTTGACGTGCTTGACCAGGTGTGGGTTCCAGACTGGTGCTGCATACTCCAGTATGGGCCTAACATACACAGTGTACAGTGTCTTGAACGATTCCTTATTGAGGTATCGGAACGCTATTCTCAGGTTTGCCAGGCGCCCGTATGCTGCAGCGGTTATTTGGTTGATGTGTGCCTCCGGTGATGTACTCGGTGTTATGGTCACCCCAAGGTCTTTCTCCCTGAGTGAGGTCTGTAGTCTTTGTCCACCTAGCCTATATTCTGTCTGCGGTCTTCTTTGCCCCTCCCCAATCTTCATGACTTTGCATTTGGCTGGATTGAATTCGAGGAGCCAGTTACTGGACCACATGTCCAGCCTCTCCAGGTCTCTTTGCAGTCCTGCCTCATCCTCGTCCGATTTAATTCTTCTCATCAACTTCACGTCATCTGCGAACAGGGACACTTCAGAGTCTATTCCTTCCATCATGTCGTTCACATATATCAAAAATAGCACTGGTCCTAGAACTGACCCCTGTGGGACCCCGCTCGTAACAGGCGCCCACTGTGATACCTCTTCACGTACCATGACTCGTTGCTGCCTCCCTGTCAGGTATTCCCTTATCCATTGCAGTGCCCTTCCTTTTATGTGTGCCTGATCCTCCAGCTTCTGCACTAATCTCTTGTGGGGAACTGTGTCAAAGGCCTTCCTTCAGTCTAGGAAAACGCAATCTACCCAACCCTCTCTCTCGTGTCTTACTTCTGTTACCTTGTCATAAAACTCCAGGAGGTTTGTGATACAAGATTTGCCTTCCATGAACCCATGCTGGTTTTCATTTATAATCTTGTTCCTTTCCAGGTGTTCGACCACTCTCCTCCTGATAATCTTCTCCATGACTTTGCACACAATACATGTCAGAGACACAGGTCTGTAGTTTAGTGCCTCGTTTCTGTTTCCTTTCTTAAATATGGGGACTACATTAGCTGTCTTCCATTTCTCAGGTAGTTGCCCAGTTTCAAGGGATGTGTTGAAGATTGTGGTTAGAGGCACACACAGCATCTCTGCTCCTTCTCTAAGGACCCATGGGGAGATGTCCGGTCCCATCGCCTTTGAGGTGTCAAGGTCACTTAAGAGCTTCTTCACCTCCTCCTCAGTTGTTCGTATGTCATCCAACACTTGTTGGTATATTTCCTCTTGATGTTCCCTTCTGTGCTGTCTTTCCACAGCCCTTCCTGTCTCTACTGTAAAAACTTCCTTAAATCTCCTGTTCAGCTCCTCACATACCTCCTGATCATTTCTTGTGAATTCTCCACCTTCTGTCCTTAATCTGATCACCTGGTCTTTGACTGTTGTCTTCCTCCTGATGTGGCTATACAACAGTTTCGGGTCAGTCTTGATTCTCGATGCTATGTCATTTTCATACTGTCGCTGGGCCTCCCTCCTTACCTGTGCGTACTCATTCCTGGCTCTGCGACTGATCTCCCTATTTTCGTGTGTTCTCTGCCTTCTGTACTTTTTCCATTCTCTATTGCATTTTGTTTTTGCCTCCTTACACCGTCGGGTAAACCAGGGGCTCGTTCTGGTCTTCCCGTTGTTACTGTTGCCCTTGGGAATAAACCTTTCCACTGCCTCCTTGCATTTTGTTGTTACATATTCCATCATTTCATTTACTGGCTTTCCTGCCAGTTCTCTGTCCCACTGGACCTCCCGCAGGAAGTTCTTCAACCCTATGTAGTCCCCTCTTTTATAGTCAGGCTTTTCCCATTCAACTCCTGTTATTCTCTCCACTTGCAGCTCTACTATGTATTCAAAGCACAGAACCACGTGGTCGCTAGCTCCTAGGGGACTCTCATACTTGATGTCCTCAATATCTGAGCTGCCCAGGGTGAACACAAGGTCCAATCTTGCTGGTTCATCCTCCCCTCTCACTCTGGTAGTGTCCTTAACATGTTGGTGCATGAGGTTTTCCAGCACCACGTCCAACATCCTGGCTCTCCATGTTTCGGGACCCCCATGTGGCTCCAGGTTTTCCCAGTCAATCTCCCTGTGGTTGAAGTCCCCCATAACCAGCAACTTTGCTCTGCTGGAGTGAGCTCTTCTTGCCACCTCAGCAAGTGTGTCCACCATTGCTCTGTTGCTCTCTTCATATTCCTCTCTTGGCCTCCTGCAATTCTGTGGTGGATTATACATCACTGCAATGACCACTTTGTGTTCCCCAGACTGAAGTGTACCTGCTATGTAGTCTCTTTCTCCCGTCTCATCTATTCCTTCCATTTTCTCGAATTTCCATCTGTTTTTTACGAGCAGAGCAACCCCACATCCCCCCCTGTCCCTTCTATCTTTCCTCATGATCTGGTATCCTGGTGGGAAGATTGCATCTGTTATTGTCTCCATGAGTTTTGTTTCTGTAACTGCTATGATGTCTGGGGACTTCTCATTGATTCTTTCTTTCCATTCCTCATGTTTATTCGTTAATCCATCTGCATTTGTGTACCAAACCTTCAACTTCTGTGTGTGTGTGTGTGTAAGTGGTGTGTGTGTGTGAGTGGTGTGTGTGAGTGGTGGGTGTGTGAGTGTGTGAGTGGTGTGTGTGTGTGAGTGGTGTGTGTGTGTGTGTGAGTGGTGGGTGAGTGGTGTGTGTGTGAGTGGTGTGTGTGAGTGGTGTGTGTGTGTGTGTGTGAGTGGTGTGTGTGGGGGGTGTGTGTGTGTGAGTGGTGTGTGTGTGTGTGTGTGTGTGTGTGTGTGTGTGTGAGTGGTGTGTGTGAGTGGTGTGTGAGTGGTATGTGTATGAGTGCTGTGTGTGTGTGTGTTTGTGTGTGTGTGTGTGTGTGAGTGGTGTGTATGTGTGTGTGTGAGAGAGAGAGAGAGAGAGAGAGAGAGAGAGAGAGAGAGAGAGAGAGAGAGAGAGAGAGAGATTAATGTGTGTGTGTAATTACAAATAAATAATTTTCATTATTAAACAGTTACTTATTCAGGGTAATTCTTAAATAAATTTTCACATCAGAGAAAATAAAGTTTGCTAGCACCAAGTAAGTGTGTGATCCTTCTTGTAGTTGGAAGAGACGTGTCCAGACAGTGGGATCCACCTCTGGTAACCCCACACCTGCTGCTCGAGCCCACCTGAACCATTCATCTTCCTTTTATCATCACAGGTTAAATTCCATAAACATTATCCTGTCAAATGTATATCCAGTTATTTTAATATTCTTATTATTGACTCTAATGAATCTTGGACTCTTAAAATAAAACACATCAATAAACATACACCATTAAAATGCATATTATTAGGTACCACCTGAGGGAAAACTTCAATTGGTTGCCTTACTAATGTCTTTCCCTAATGACTTTGCTTTGTAAAGTCGTTAGGGCCAGATTCCTGGAATTATGGAAATGCGCAGTTTTTCCATTCCCACTATCCTGGAATGACTTGGATTACTTTCAAAACCATCAGTGGGGTTGTTTCAACTATTCAGAAAATGTGCTTCCAGTTCACCAACGGCGAAGAGAAAATTTCAGATGTATAGGTGTAGATTTGATTATTTTATGTTTAAGTATGAAATATATATTCCTGTTAATCACGGTAAATAAATTTTAATTAGCCTCTTCTGAACGGCTTCAATATTTAATGGTTGGTACATCTTGATGTTCTGAGTTCGCACAGCCACCGAAATCTTTCTAGTGGGATATTGTCATTGTGGTTAATAATTTACCCATTGTTGTACTATACCAAAATCGTGGTATACCATCATTGTGTAATGGAAAAATAAAGCAAATTTAATAAAATAAAGACCTTTATTAATGACGTATCGCTTTGCCATTGTTAAGTCACAAAACAAATAAGGATGAGCCTATACATAGGCAACGAAGTGAGGTGAAGAGTCTGGATTGGCGAGTTGCAAGAAAAATGTTCGATTAATTCATAAAAAAAACCTGGAGAAATGTATGACTGGGAAGTAAATCAGTGAATCTACTTCATTGTTCCTCCATTCGTGTAGACTTGTGACTAAACGCTTCCTGGTAAACCAGTTTAGATGATCCTGGCTCGAGGTTCATCTCTTTTGCAGAAGCGTTCGTTCTGGCTGACATTGTATGTGTTGAAGAATGATTATACGATCCCAGGTGCCTGAGAGTTCTTCCCTGGCCAGGAGTCTTGTGCCTTTGTAAATAATCAAGTGGTTATGGGAGTTTTGGTGTGAAAGTCAGTTGGTTTTTAAGTTGTCCATTCTGCTTGCATATTGGTGTTCTCTCTATCAGTGTAGAATAGTCACTTTTCTGTATCATCTTTGTGGAATACCATAATTAAGGTATCCAATATCTCCTTAACTTAATCATTGTGGTTATATACTCCACTAAAGGTATGACTCAGAGAACTGGAAGGAGAGAAGAGAGAAGAAAGGATTACAAAATGAGTGAATAAATTTTGGGGAAAAGGAAGAATGAGTAATGATCACTGGAAGGGACAGAGGGAGGAGATAATATTCAAACTGTTTGATATTGAACATCCAGGAGGTTTGTGTAAACTTGCTAGATTTGTGTGAACAGTTATTTAAGCTTAAAATACTGTTGTTGTGAGAGCGAAGTAACACTTGTATAGTAACTTAGAGAAACTGGTTAGCCATACTTGAGTCGTGGATGTTGCATGTACCGTGCTTGCAATCTGATGGCAGGGATGTGGATGTTGCACTTCGAAGTTCACTTGAATTGTGATGTCTGCGATCCTGCGGAGTGAGAAAAATTCTTTTGATATACCACTTTCATAGTATTCCAACATTCTTGTATCCCCTCACAGCTGCGATACCTGATCATTATAGAATTTAATTATTTTGGCAAACAAAGCTTATGGTATACAATTACCTAAATATACAATAATTGTAACACTCAAAACATAGGATAAACCATTATTTGGGTATAACAGTTTTGGTAGTGCAGTATAACTTAATCCCGGTATATTACGAATGTGTGTATACTTTTGGCAAGCAACTCATCACTGTGCTATTAATTCTCCGTCAACCTCACAATGGTATAGCAAATCATGACATAAAATAAATGCATTGTAGACTGAATATGGTCATTTCATGCTAATAAAATATTTTACCACATAAAAATATCTAACATCTTCTCAAATTCAAGATATTGCCAAGGAAGGAATGAAAGATAGAAACACGTGATCATTATATTTGAAGCAGACTCACAGCATCCCAGCATCCTGCTCTTGTGCGTCTCAATCTCTGCTTCCGCTAGTGAAGATATGAAAAGTAGAAATAACTGCACCTTAAGGAGGAGAGAAGGAAGAAGATGAGCATTAGATGAGGAAGAGATGGGGAAATATGAGGAATAGAGGAAGGACGAGGATCTGAATAAGGAGAGGAAAGATAAAAGCAGAAGGTGATGAAGAAGAAAGAGGAGGAGGATGGGCTGATTTATCACCTCAGTGGTATACCATCAATCAAGCTTATCATGGGTATACTGTCAATAATACATTCACTCATTTTGGTATGCTACTATTTTTGCATACCAACTAGGTGGTGGTATGTTTTTCTGGTATACCATCACTGGACTAAAAAAAAATCAATCCTATGTACTATCTTCATGGTAAATCAGAATTTTGGTAAACACTAACTGAGCTTTATATTCACATTTGTAATCTAACATTGAGTTATACCATGTTTTGGTATTTTATAATCTTGGTATTCCATCACTGTGGAATATATATATATATATATATATATATATATATATATATATATATATATATATATATATATATATATATATATATATATTAAAGTATTCTCTTGTTGTAAAAAAATCATTGTGGAAAACACTGTTGGTTCATCATTTGAGAAGAACAAAAAAAAAACGATGACAACTACAACAGTAAAAAACACAGAAAGAAGAAAGTAAAAATGAGAGTTAAAGAATGTTTAACGAGGAAGACGAAAATATGGATAAAGATTTAAAAAAAAAAAATACCACGGACTGGGATATAACCCGCGATCAGAGAGTCTCAAAACTCCAGACCGTCGCGTTAGCCACTGGGCCAGGTAGCGTGCTGGAGATTCGTCTGTAAAAACTTGCATTTGTGGTCACAGTGGTGCCTATGCTAACCTTTGTTATTTTTTTTTATTATCACACCGGCCGATTCCCACCAAGGCAGGGTGGCCCGAAAAAGAAAAACTTTCACCATCATTCACTCCATCACTGTCTTGCCAGAAGGGTGCTTTACACTACAGTTTTTAAACTGCAACATTAACACCCCTCCTTCAGAGTGCAGGCACTGTACTTCCCATCTCCAGGACTCAAGTCCGGCCTGCCGGTTTCCCTGAATCCCTTCATAAATGTTACTTTGCTCACACTCCAACAGCACGTCAAGTATTAAAAACCATTTGTCTCCATTCACTCCTATCAAACACGCTCACGCATGCCTGCTGGAAGTCCAAGCCCCTCGCACACAAAACCTCCTTTACCCCCTCCCTCCAACCCTTCCTAGGCCGACCCCTACCCCGCCTTCCTTCCACTACAGACTGATACACTCTTGAAGTCATTCTGTTTCGCTCCATTCTCTCTACATGTCCGAACCACCTCAACAACCCTTCCTCAGCCCTCTGGACAACAGTTTTGGTAATCCCGCACCTCCTCCTAACTTCCAAACTACGAATTCTCTGCATTATATTCACACCACACATTGCCCTCAGACATGACATCTCCACTGCCTCCAGCCTTCTCCTCGCTGCAACATTCATCACCCACGCTTCACACCCATATAAGAGCGTTGGTAAAACTATACTCTCATACATTCCCCTCTTTGCCTCCAAGGACAAAGTTCTTTGTCTCCACAGACTCCTAAGTGCACCACTCACTCTTTTTCCCTCATCAATTCTATGATTCACCTCATCTTTCATAGACCCATCTGCTGACACGTCCACTCCCAAATATCTGAATACGTTCACCTCCTCCATACTCTCTCCCTCCAATCTGATATTCAATCTTTCATCACCTAATCTTTTTGTTATCCTCATAACCTTACTCTTTCCTGTATTCACCTTTAATTTTCTTCTTTTGCACACCCTACCAAATTCATCCACCAATCTCTGCAACTTCTCTTCAGAATCTCCCAAGAGCACAGTGTCATCAGCAAAGAGCAGCTGTGACAACTCCCACTTTGTGTGTGATTCTTTATCTTTTAACTCCACGCCTCTTGCCAAGACCCTCGCATTTACTTCTCTTACAACCCCATCTATAAATATATTAAACAACCACGGTGACATCACACATCCCTGTCTAAGGCCTACTTTTACTGGGAAAAAATTTCCCTCTTTCCTACATACTCTAACTTGAGCCTCACTATCCTCGTAAAAACTCTTCACTGCTTTCAGTAACCTACCTCCTACACCATACACTTGCAACATCTGCCACATTGCCCCCCTATCCACCCTGTCATACGCCTTTTCCAAATCCATAAATGCCACAAAGACCTCTTTAGCCTTATCTAAATACTGTTCACTTATATGTTTCACTGTAAACACCTGGTCCACACACCCCCTACCTTTCCTAAAGCCTCCTTGTTCATCTGCTATCCTATTCTCCGTCTTACTCTTAATTCTTTCAATTATAACTCTACCATACACTTTACCAGGTACACTCAACAGACTTATCCCCCTATAATTTTTGCACTCTCTTTTATCCCCTTTGCCTTTATACAAAGGAACTATGCATGCTCTCTGCCAATCCCTAGGTACCTTACCTTCTTCCATACATTTATTAAATAATTGCACCAACCACTCCAAAACTATATCCCCACCTGCTTTTAACATTTCTATCTTTATCCCATCAATCCCGGCTGCCTTACCCCCTTTCATTTTACCTACTGCCTCACGAACTTCCCCCACACTCACAACTGGCTCTTCCTCACTCCTACAAGATGTTATTCCTCCTTGCCCTATACACGAAATCACAGCTTCCCTATCTTCATCAACATTTAACAATTCCTCAAAATATTCCTTCCATCTTCCCAATACCTCTAACTCTCCATTTAATAACTCTCCTCTCCTATTTTTAACTGACAAATCCATTTGTTCTCTAGGCTTTCTTAACTTGTTAATCTCACTCCAAAACTTTTTCTTATTTTCAACAAAATTTGTTGATAACATCTCACCCACTCTCTCATTTGCTCTCTTTTTACATTGCTTCACCACTCTCTTAACTTCTCTCTTTTTCTCCATATACTCTTCCCTCCTTGCATCACTTCTACTTTGTAAAAACTTCTCATATGCTAACTTTTTCTCCCTTACTACTCTCTTTACATCATCATTCCACCAATCGCTCCTCTTCCCTCCTGCACCCACTTTCCTGTAACCACAAACTTCTGCTGAACACTCTAACACTACATTTTTAAACCTACCCCATACCTCTTCGACCCCATTGCCTATGCTCTCATTAGCCCATCTATCCTCCAATAGCTGTTTATATCTTACCCTAACTGCCTCCTCTTTTAGTTTATAAACCTTCACCTCTCTCTTCCCTGATGCTTCTATTCTCCTTGTATCCCATCTACCTTTTACTCTCAGTGTAGCTACAACTAGAAAGTGATCTGATATATCTGTGGCCCCTCTATAAACATGTACATCCTGAAGTCTACTCAACAGTCTTTTATCTACCAATACATAATCCAACAAACTACTGTCATTTCGCCCTACATCATATCGTGTATACTTATTTATCCTCTTTTTCTTAAAATATGTATTACCTATAACTAAACCCCTTTCTATACAAAGTTCAATCAAAGGGCTCCCATTATCATTTACACCTGGCACCCCAAACTTACCTACCACACCCTCTCTAAAAGTTTCTCCTACTTTAGCATTCAAGTCCCCTACCACAATTACTCTCTCACTTGGTTCAAAGGCTCCTATACATTCACTTAACATCTCCCAAAATCTCTCTCTCTCCTCTGCATTCCTCTCTTCTCCAGGTGCATACACGCTTATTATGACCCACTTCTCGCATCCAACCTTTACTTTAATCCACATAATTCTTGAATTTACACATTCATATTCTCTTTTCTCCTTCCATAACTGATCATTTAACATTACTGCTACCCCTTCCTTTGCTCTAACTCTCTCAGATACTCCAGATTTAATCCCATTTATTTCCCCCCACTGAAACTCTCCTACCCCCTTCAGCTTTGTTTCGCTTAGGGCCAGGACATCCAACTTCTTTTCATTCATAACATCAGCAATCATCTGTTTCTTGTCATCCGCACTACATCCACGCACATTTAAGCAACCCAGTTTTATAAAGTTTTTCTTCTTCTCTTTTTTAGTAATTGTATACAGGAGAAGGGGTTACTAGCCCATTGCTCCCGGCATTTTAGTCGCCTCATACGACACGCATGGCTTACGGAGGAAAGATTCTTTTCCACTTCCCCATGGACAATAGAAGAAATAAAAAAGAACAAGAGCTATTTAGAAAAGGGAGAAAAACCTAGATGTATGTATATATATATATGCATGTGCGTGTCTGTGAAGTGTGACCAAAGTGTAAGTAGGAGTAGCAAGATATCCCTGTTATCTTAGCGTGTTTATGAGACAGAAAAAGAAACCAGCAATCCTACCATCATGCAAAACAGTTACAGGTTTTTGTTTCACAGTCATCTGGCAGGACGGTAGTACTTCCCTGGGTGGTTGCTGTCTACCAACCTACTACTATACTAACCTTTGTATGGTGTAGAAATATACCTAGTTGGATGAATCTTATTG
>NW_027199327.1:0-33408 GCF_038502225.1 Cherax quadricarinatus | reverse complement strand
TTAGATAACATGACTTCTGTAACCTGGGGTACCTTATTTGTACTTGCCCAATAGTTATCTATGGATGGGTATGGACAAATACCCATGGGTATGGACAGAATACCTATGAACTTCATGATTTCTTCAGAATCAGTTACAAAAGTAGTATCTATGTTTTTTTGTTTGGCATGCAAATTTTTGATATGTGATGTTGTCTATCACATTTTGAGTAAAAAACTTGCTAAAATTATCAAATGCACAGATAATTTCAAGAGGCTTTTCATGTTGGTATATAATCAAAGAGTCATTTTGGCTGTGTTTTTTTTTTTGCTCCATTGTGTCTGAGCTTGAACAGCTTGACCCCTCAAGGAAGGTTCCTTGATGTTGGTGAGGGGCTCTTGATTTAGGGAATTGGATCTGTGCTCCAGTTCCCCGAATTAAGCCTGAATGCCTTCCACATCCCCCCCCCAGGCGCTGTATAATCCTCCGGGTTTAGCGCTTCCCCCTTGATTATAATACTACTGTCCCCTCAAGGAAGGTTCCTTGATGTTGGTGAGGGGCTCTTGATTTAGGGAATTGGATCTGTGCTCCAGTTCCCCGAATTAAGCCTGAATGCCTTCCACATCCCCCCCCCAGGCGCTGTATAATCCTCCGGGTTTAGCGCTTCCTCCTTGATTATAATAATAATTGAACAGCTTGAAGAGTAAGTTCATCATGATCATCATCACGGTACTCCTCGACCGTAATACCTTCCTTTCTCTGGGCTAATTTAGGCTTTTTGGATGACCTGTCTCCCTCCTCGTCACTTGACACCTCTGCATCTGGTGGCAAGTATTCATCACTTCTCTTTGGAGGACTCACCGACTCACCATTAAACAATTTCTCACTGATCTGGAAGGACAATTAGCATGTTCTGTACACACCCAAAACACTACCGAATTTGTATATGCATTAGAAAAATTATAAATATTTATTTACTGAAATTGCTAATTTGAACTTGAGGGCGGGGTAGTGGTCAGCCTAGGAAAGGCTGGAGGGAGGGGGTAAGGAGGTTTTGTGTGCGAGGGGCTTGGACTTTCAGGCAGTTAGTGATATGCCCATGCACTCTGCCCCAGGCCCGGGTTCCTGGAGCTCCGTGTTCATCAAGAACTGCAAGAAGCCTCTGTTACGTGCCTTCACCCCTCAAGGAAGGCTCCTTGACGCTGGTGAGGGGCTCTTGATCTAGGGAATTGGATCTGTGCTCCAGTTGGATCTGTGCTCCAGTTCCCTGAATTAAGCCTGAATGCCTTCCATCCCCCCATAGGCGCTGTATAATCCTACGGGTTTAGTGCTTCCCCCTTGATTATAATAATAATAATACGTGCCTTCAGCATTCTATGGAGGGAGCATGGACACAGGGGTCCTCCCACAATCACTAAAAACAGCATACATAGCCCCATTCCGCAAAGGTGGCAGCAAAGCAGTTGCAAAGAACTACAGACCGATAGCACTCACAACCAATATAAAAATCTCTGAAAGGGTTCTAAGAAGGAATATCTCCAAACACCTACATATTCATCAGTTACGCAACCCAGGGCAACACAGATTTAGAGCAGGTCGCTCCTGCCTGTCCCAGCTACTGGACCACAATGACAAGGTCCTGGATACTCTAGAGGATAAACAAAATGCAGATGTAGTATTCACAGATTTTGCGAAAGCGTTCGAAAAGTGTGGCCACCGTGTAATAGCGCGCAAAAGTTGGTGGATGGATCCATAACTTCCTAACAAATAGAACACAAAGAATGATAGTAAAGAGAATAAAGTCCCCATCCTCATTTCTGACATAGGCAGAGATGTAAGCCATAGCTCCATGTCTTCCTTTGCAGATGACCCCCGAATTGCCATGACAGTGTCTTCCATCGAAGGCACTGCTAGACTCCAAGTGGACATCAACCAAATCTTTAAATAGACCACAGAAAACAATATTATGTTCATTGAAGAGAAATATCAACTACTCAAATATGGAAAACTTGAGGAAATAAAAACTGTATCAGGGAATTCAACAAGTTCTAAGTACACAATAGAACGAGAAACTAATGTGCAGGACCTGGGAGTGATGATGTCACCTTCCAAGACCACAACAATGTATCTATCTCATCTGCTAGAAAAATGAAAGGATGGATAATGAGAACCTTGAGAACTAGGGATGCCAAGCCCATGATGATTCTCTTCAAATCGCTTGTTCTCTCTAGGCTGGAATACTGCTGTACTTTAATTGCCCCCTTCAAGGCAAGCGAAACTGATGGCCTGGAGAGTGTACAGAGAACTTTCACTGCACACACAAGTACGATGAAGCACTTAAATTACTGGAAATGGTTGAAGTCCCTTGATTTGTATTCCTTGGAACGCAGGCGAGAAAGATACATGATAATATACACTTGGAAAATCCTGGATAATGACCATGGAAAATGAGATAATGGGGGGTCAGCATAACCTCAGGGCTGTCAGGGTACAAGTTTAATATGTTTAATCATCCCCCAAGGGGATAGAGAGACTTATTACTGTGCATTACTAAGTAGGAACAGAAGTAGAACAAAGGATTCAGGTTACTGGGTGGCAGATTCCAGGATAATGAGTATGGAAAAAGAATGTGATAATCGGGGGGCAGCATAACCTCAGGGCTGTCAGGGTACAAGTTTAATTTGTTTAATCATCCCCCAAGGGGATAGAGAGACTTATTTCTGTGTATTACTAAGTAGAAAAAGGGAGATATGATCACTTCTGACTCCCCCAAACTCTGCCCCCCCCCCTCTCCGATAGATGGGAGAGGCAGTACAAAGGATTCAGGTGACTGGGTACAAACTTGCCATCTCCAGCTCACTGACGCAACTGTTGCTACTTCACAACACTGCTGGGTTCAAAGAATGCGGTAATGGTGGACAGCTGGTCTCCGAGGGAATGTTGCTCGTCCGCCCGTGCCTCGGCAAAAAAAAAAAAAAAAAAGGTTCTTCCGGGTACTACGGTACCGTTTATTCTCGCAGCTGCTAGATCTTTCCAGGTGGGGGAGGCTTAAAGCAGTGAGAAAGGTCATCTACGTAAGTCCTTTGTGCTGATAGAGCTCTTCCAGGTACTTTGACATATATTTTCCTCTTACCCGCTCTCAGGTGGGGAGAGGCTTAAGTTGTGTGATATTGTTTATATATATGTATATATATATATATATATATATATATATATATATATATATATATATATATATATATATATATATATATATATATATATATATATATATATATATATATATATATATATATATATATATATATATATATATATATATATATATATATATATATATATATATATATTTTGTTTAGACTAGAGAAGATAGTAATATATAGTTATATGTAAATAAAAATCAGAGTTTGGCAATATTTTTATTAATTCACATACAAAAGGGCAAAAGCTGTGCAAAGTTTTTTAGCGCGAGCAAAGGGGCGAAACTGTGCAAGTTTTAGTGGTTAGACTGAATGACTGTGCTCCTCCTGTTCACTTTCTGTAAGATTGATAACCTCCCGCTCGAAAATGATTTCCTTTTCAGGTACGTCATCTCCCTTCCTTTACTCCATCTGCTGCCTTTACTCCATCTGCTGCCTTTACTCCATCTCCAGCCTTTACTCTGACGTCGGGCGCTTTCCCTTCCTTCTCCGACTGGTTGTTAGGGTCCGCTTCAAGGTTGCCGGTTTGTTCAGCACCTGCTGTGGCAGTGACCTCAACAGAGTCATCAGATTGAGCAGTAGCGAGCGTAGAGAGGTCCACAACGAGGTCATCAGACTGACATGAGGGAAGGCTCTGCGTTTCATCGTTGTCGAGATCTGGTTCTTTCTTCATAGGCTCCTCTATATCAGATGAACTGTTCCCATCTTCCACAGGCTGTAAGTCATAAAGAGAACATATTTATCACTTTCAAATAAAGGAGTGGGACTCGTCTCTAATCTACCAAAGGAGGGAAACATAGAAGACATACCCTTTCCTGAGGAAGTCTATGTTTGCGTTTCCTGCTATCATCACAATGACACCGGTTTAGGAGTTTGATGCCGGCGTGTTCCTTCCCTTCCAATCTACCGGCCGATAAAATCAAAACTTTACAAATTCTTACTGGCCCAGTGAAAACTGTTGAAGAAAAAAAAGACTCAACTTTAAAATTATTATAAGTCTCTTGCACTCGTTTGTTTCGTTAATATTCAAAGAGAAGTATCCAATCTACCAGCCGATAAAATCAAAAACTTTACAAATTCTGACTGGTCCAGTGAAAACTGTTGAAAAAAGAGACTCAACTTTAAAAATTATTATAAGTCTCTTGCGCTCGTTTGTTTCGTTAATATTCAAAGAGAAGTTTTAGCAAAATAAATGTCTCGCTTACCAGAATCGAGAATGTCTGCTTCTTTCACCATGATGAGAGTAAAGGCTATGGAGAGGTCAGCCTCTACCTTTTGCTGGGAAGGCAGCTTCAGCGGGCTCTTATATACAGCTCAGAGAGGACCTTACCAGCCAGGAGGGGTATTTGGGGGATACTCTCGTCAGAGGTGACCTTCCTCACAGAGGGAAGCACAAATGTAACCTTGACTACTTAGGCAAAATGTAATTTCACAGGGAGGCAACATTTTAAAATTCTCTCTAGCATATGCTATCACTAATCTGTCATTGATAAAAAGCGATTTTTCCGAGAATTTTTTTTTTTTTAAATATAAAGCTCTTTCTAATCCCACAAGGCTTGCTTTATGAATAAACATCATAACATATAGACCGCAAGTGAGTGAAAAATCACTTTGTGTTCTGCCGGATAAACGATATAAATATTTAATTTTATTTAGTTTAAGAAAATTTTTTAAATTTATGCCATAATTCTCTGGTTTTTTCCCGTAACTGTCAAAGAAGAAGGATAGACTATTTTTCTTGTCCAAGAGAAGAGAAAAAAAATGACCCATTACTTTTGAACTGTAAGAAGGAAGAATATTACTTACAAGCACTATGGGCCTGTCGGAGGGATAGCCATCTAATCTTATTTGCTTTAGAGCGTCTATAGTGAAACAGCCAATATATGTGACTTTATTTCCTAGGGCTGGAATTAAACTATTATTTATTTCTGCGCAATTCATTTTTTTTTATTTATGCACGCACATCACAATGAACAGATCTATTCTGGTCGATGGATAAAACACCAGTGGTCTGAGCAAATAATAAAACTACCTTATTATGAGGGGCGGGCTTAGAGAACTGTAATTCAATTCTCAAGTTACCAGATTTTTCAATCGGGAGAGCGTCTTCCACTTGGCTGTCTGTTAAATTGAAAATATTGATGGTTCGCCCGGAGGCGAATGATTCATAGAGAATTAAATTTTCTTCCTCAATGCCCAGAGAGTTAATTGCTTCATAATATAATTTACTATAATGATGGGGGAAATCACTGCTTATGCGATAAACTGTATTATTATTAATACATACAGATAAACTGGCTAGATCCCCATGCTCAAAATATAGACCATTCTCCTTATGTTTTCCTGCATAGGCTGTCATGGGCAAAATTACCATGAAAATTTTGGCGGGAATTACATGACCCCATGGCTGATCTATTAGGAGGCTCGTTTGATTGTGACCTAGCACATAATTTTTACTTAGAGTGCGATTAAAAGTATATATTATCGGCTTTGCGTCTAAGGCTAGAGACTTGTTCAAGGCCATATAAGCTGATGTATATGGGTATACCCTATTAAGCCATAGCTTAGCGTAATTAATATGGAGCTGGTATGTGCTGGCATCATCGTCTGTTTTCAGAGTCCACGCTTGAGGGGATAATTCCAGCCTAATTTTTAAATCGATATTGTCAAGCAGATATTGGTCCAGAGTGGATATGTCCAGAGCCAAGGGAAAACACAGAGTTATGCCCTGTTCTTTATCATTCTTTGTCAGTATCTGTGGTTCTTTTGCCGATGTGCGGGCGAAATAGGCTGTATCGAACAATTTAGTTATACCTTCTCCTCCTTTAAAGTCGGGCAAGAGATACCCCAGTCGGGCGATACTCGACAACTGGCTTCGTTTTACTGAGCTGCAGAGTTTAATAAATGACCAGTAATTAAAACAGAATTTGTTTCCGTTATTTGCTCGCCCAGAAAACACTGGACACTTTTAAATAACGTGTTGGACAGCCCATTTATCAGAGCGATGTTGCTTGTGTCTCCTAGTGGACTTTGCCCATCAGCCTCTGTTAGAGTCACTCTAAATTCTATAACTATTTTGCCTAAATCTAGAAATGCTCCGGGAACTCCAGGAATTCTAAATTCTAGAAAATTATCTTTTAGTTTCTGAGAGAGAGGAAGGTTTACTGGTAGAGTATCAAAACTCTGAGTGCGAGCTATGGAACTCTCAACTTGTCTCAGTCTATGCGGTCGCGGGAATTGATTAATGACGCTTGAAGAATAATCATTTAACGGGACTTTGAGTCCACTGTTTTCAGCCCCGACACCCGCCATGGCTAATAAGCAACTGTTTATACGAGAGAGAATACATCGGTTTTATAACCAACTTGACTTCGTCGGCGTTTATTTAACCTGCATTTATTATTCACCCGTCGCTTACCCACCCTTTTTACTCTGCCACCTGTAATAACTTTCTTTGCAACTCCTTTTAAAGCATCTATCCCGTGAGATTTAAGAGCAGCTTTCATGTCTGTTTTTCCAGACTGATAATCATCGAGCATTTTAGTTCCAAATTCTACTGCACTTGGCGCAGCCACTCTGAAAAGAAAAGGTAAAGCTCTTTTAGCTAGACCCGCTAAAGCCGAAAAAAATCCCCCACCTCGGACTCTGTATGGCGCGTGAAAAGTTTGTATATCCCCCAGACCAGCTCCCACATGGGAGGGTTTTAGGGAGAATAAACTCCGAAATTCCTGCTCAGAGGGCACTTGAAAGGGTACACGCATGTTTGGCGGTTAGAGAAACAATAACCATTTTTACGCTGAGTTGGTTCTATTTATTTATCGGTCTTACATGTAACACTACGGTAGTGGAATGACCGCTTTCAAAAGACAGATTACGACCAAACTGATCTGTCATTTTGATAGCTATTTTATCTAATTTAGTTACGCATAGAGGTTTGTACATCATGGGATGAGCGCCTTTTGAATAACTCTCCTGAAAGGCGAAAGCATCCAGAATATTGACTAACTGACTGCCGTATATTTGCGGTTCCACAATATCACTATATATTAAAACATAATCAACTCCGGCAGTGGGATCAGGTTTGAATGGGGCAATCTGCTTGGGGAGGGAGGTCCCCTCGGGCACGTCACTACGAAATAAATAATATTTTTCAGCGCTGCTAAGCCCAAGCACCCGAGCTATTCTCGGTTTAAATTGAGCTTTAAATAAAGTGGCAGCATTGTTTTTTCCCGTAAAGGTTCGCGATCTCGTCGAAACTAAAACCCTCCCAATTCCGGCATCATAATTGAGTATTTTCCCTTTCGGGAAATGTGCCGAATAATTATCTCTAAAGGCTTTTTTTAAATCAGCTGTTAGCTGTCGATTAATTTCTTCAATAATATGGCTGGTATCTGTCGATAACACATCATTTTTTGGTAGAAAGTGGTGGACTACTGCTTCTGTACTTATTCCTGTTTCAGTAATGTGATTTTGTATAATGTCAATGCCGCATTCGGCATCGTCTCTTGTTAGAACATTGAATTTTTTGGGATACAAAACATTAAGCAAGGCTATTTCGTAGTTCAAGGATGGATTTAAAGGCGTCGCAGTAATTATATTTTGAAAGGCCGAAGCTGTATTGTCGAAAATGTCAATATTTTCTAAACTGCTCAAATAGATATATTTCCCCGGACCCCCTCTGTCCATGTTGAGGGACAGAGACAGTATGAGGCAAATACAAAATATAGACCATTATATATATTTTTTAAAGGCTTAAAAAAACTTTAGTTTGAAGACTTTACATTTTTATTTTTTTATTAGTTACAGCATTTAGGAATAAAATATCCACATCATCGTGCTGTCGTTTGCGTTTTCCGCGTGAAGTGACCTCGACCCCATCAGGCATGTCCATTTCACGCATGCCACTGTCTCGTTTAGTTCCAATCCCACCGGCTGGACTGATGTCAGCACCATTGGCACCGCCGCTGCTGCTGCCGCTGCCACCATCACCGCCACCGCCGCTGCTGCCGCCGCTGTTGCTGCTAGTGCCTTGCTTCTCCACAGACTGCTGTAGTATTTCCCATTCTAGAGCTTCGGGGGAGGCGCCACGTTCCATTTCCACCTCATCTAGGATGATTTTAGGTACTGCCAAGTATGGGGTCACTGACGGTACGAGCAAGCATGTCTGAATTTCCCGTTTCAGTAATATGTCTTGAAATATGTTAATGAGAGGGAGATATTCAGTGTGCCATTCATCAGCCTGTTTTCTGCTCATGCCAATGTACTGGGGTAAAATTACCCGTTTGATGTTGCCATTGGCTATCACCGCCCGTCCCAGGGACACCAGACATAATTTAAACCAAATTCGTCGATTCTGTTGCGTGTCCTTGCTCAAACCGCGTACATAATGCGTGTCGAGACTACGCTCTAATTGCTGTTGCGCAATTTCATTCTTTTCAAGACAAGGACCCGCTGAGAACTGGCATATTAGTGCTGCAAGGTGCGGTCTTAAAAAATCCTCTGGCCTGTCATCGAGGGTGTTGGTGCATGGTGGGGGTGATTTTAGGACAATTTCCCCGGGTGTGCCCCGATCTGCAGCTATGGCACGGTTCACCAGGATTAGCGATTTTCGCTCAATTTTGGAAAATGGATATTTTTCCCAGAGTGAAAGAGCCGGCTCGTAGGGACGAGCAGAAGTAGCGTTGTGGGGATACACGATACAATCCCCATATTCCAGGAATTCTTCGTCCGTTATTCCCCCGACAATTACTGGAAATTTATATTCCATTCTCGTCAACAGTTGGGTTCCTTAGAGTCCTCGCTGAGGGAGTGAGACGGATAATGTTTATCGGTACGTCGGCGGCGGGGTTTAAATACCGCGCTGCTGTAGCCTCCCACTCCTGCGGGTGGGTTGGTAGGGGTTTGGGGGCCTCTCTAGGTCGACATTCGTCTAAGGTGCTTATACAAGCTTTGGGCCCCTTCAAAAGCTTCTATCATATCCCGGAAATCATGCGTAGCATATTCTAAGCGTCTGATTTCAGCCGTCAGTTCTTTCTGATTAAAATTGTCATATAATTTTTCAATTTCATCAAAAGTCTTAGTAAATCTGGTCATGGGGCAATTGACTTTGAAGGATTCGTAGGTTTGCCATAAACTTTGTATCACACGAGCTTTGTAACACACTTGCTGATAAATCTTTCGTCTTGACGTTAATTGATGTAATAATATCGACAAACTGGGGTCCTTTTCTCCTTCTTCATTCAACGGGAGATTAATTCTCTCGGGATAATCAACTGATGGCTGGTCCATTTTTTTTTTTTTTATGAATAGCACTTCGAGAAGGAACTTCTTGTCTCTATCCTGTCCCGGTATTTACTAAAGCGGGCAAAGCTCTTCTCTCGACTTTATGAAAGCTTAAATTTCAATAGGCTAGCCAGAGCGGCTTTTTTTCCGCGGTCTTTTTAACATAAAAACCGCCTAATAATTGTTTTCTCGCCTTGTGATTTTTTATAAATCTTGGCTCTAATCTAATAAGGGTCACTAATTCCCTTACAACGGGCAAAAGTTTTTTATCGATGTACGCTCGACTGCTTGTCAAAGATTTAATGATTTGTAAGATGTTTAAATTATGGTATGGAGGGAATAAAATACCTCTCTTATCCCACCGAATAAAAGAATTATTCTTGAAAAGATTCAGCATGGATTTCGCGTATGGCAATTCTTCTCTCGTGAAATACAGATCAATTATTTCATTTAAATTTGGGGAAGAGTCCTCAGGCGAGAGAGAAAGACTGTTGTTTTTTCTTGATATTAAAGATAAAAGTATTTCCGGCGGGAGTTTATTATTGCCTATTATTATTTTCTGTTTCGGATTTTTTTTTTTACTCTTAGACTCGTCGCGGCAACTACCGCGGGCGCGCCCGCCACTGCAGCCGCCGCAGCCGCTGCCGCCGCCACTGCCGCCACCACCGCCACCGACGCGCCCGCCACCGCCGCGGGCGCCATTACAGCGAGCGAGCTTATTTGTTTTTTTTATGGGGGACTCACCAGTCTCAACAAAGAGGTCGGACGGGTGCCCGCTCGTGGGAGGTGGTGGCTCGAAGCGGCAATTACCCTTATGAGGGCGAGTTGCTACGCTGGGGCAGGTGCTGACCTTCTCATCCTTGCTTTGGGCTGGTTTCACTTTCACTCTCGAGAGGCTGGAAGATTCCTTCCTACGCACCATAGTGGTGGTTGCAGTGCTTCTGCGAAGGCGGGGAAAAGGAGATTCGCGCTTAGGAGTGGGTAAGATATTTGTTCCATTTTTAAAAATATATTTTTCGGCGGTTAGCCGAGGGATGAGACAAAATTCCTTTACCACCATTTCGATTATTTTTTACTTTATAAAACTACTAATCAGCGAGATGACCAGAGGTAAGAGTGTAGTTAAGATGGCTCCTCCACGCTTCGAAAGAAGAATATTTTTTTTTTTATAAAGTGGAGTTCGTTTACGGGCAACGGTGAGAATGTCTCCTCTAAACTTCTTTAATTTGCTCAAAATAGTCGGTTCTACTGTTAGATTTTTCTTAAGAAAATTAGTAAATATCTCAGATATGCAATTAATTTCTTTTTTTTTTAATTCCTTAATAGTTTGTTTAATAAAATTAATAACTCTCTGTGTTGCACTGCCAGGGGCTTACCCCTGTCTGACATTTTGCATGTCCTTCTCGTGCACCCAGCTATCTGCACTTCGGGGATAACCCACCCAGCTTACCAGATATTCTCTACTGCCGTCAGTTTTTCTTCTCCGTCTCAATATTTTAATGGGAAAAAATTCAGGTAGAGATGTTTCTATTAATTCCTGAGCGTAAAATTGCCCGAGTATTTTTTCCCCGCTCAGGTCGATAAGAGAATATGTGGGGATTACTTGCGAATTATCAACCGATTGGATTTTAAAAATTTCTTCGGTGTTTTGAGGCCAATAACTCTTGTGAAATATCCCCCGGTGGCTAGTTATCCGCACATGCGCTCCAGGAGTCAGTCGTGGACTAGTACGAGGCTGATGAGGACGGGCATTTAAATACATTAGCCCAAACTGCCGACGAATGTCTCGAGGAAGACTCAGAGAATGCACCTGTTGTGGAGTTTGACCTTTCTTGAGAGAGGTGTGAGGAGTTGAGTTGTAAGTTTCTACTATGGCTGGTAATACCTCTATATATTTTAAAGAATTTGTTAAAGTCATATAGCGGTAGATTCTATGCTTAAGCGTGCGAATAGCTCGTTCCGCTATTGCAGCCTTAGTGTCCGAGAAGGTACTGTATAATTTAATATTTTTTTTTTTTTTAGGTAATTCAGAAGAGGACGATTATAAAACTCGGTCCCTCTGTCCGTGTGTAATCTCGAAATTCCACGGAAGGTGGGGCTTTCTATAATATTTCGTAAGGCTGACAAGACGCTTTTTGAGTTTTTTCTGACTAGCCCTACCGCCTTCATTAACCTTGAAAAGACATCAATGCATAACAAAATATATTTAATGCCGCCATTGTGGGAATGTAATAAAGTCATGTCCGCCAAGTCGCAGGTGAGTATAATGCGAGGGGCAGCGGCTATGATTTTCCGTCTGGGAAATCGCAGAGGCTGCAATTTATGCAAAGTATAGGCCCTCTGAGAAGAGAGATAATCTACTACGTCTTTATAAGTAATAGAGGCGTTTTTCTCCCTAGCTGCTCTAAAAAGTTTGTTAACATTCCCAGTAAAGCCACCGGGGCTATTGACGTCTCTATATACTTTTTCTAGAATTTTCTTTTTATGTGAATTTAAGGCCATTTTTGTTTTTACCAGTGGTATACAGTTTCACAGTTGCCCTCTCCGGTAATGAAGCTTCGTAATTGAATTTCCTCTGGAGCGGTTAAATCAACCAGAAGATAGCCGTATTTATCCGCAGTGACGTGACGATATATCTCAACAAATTTCGGGGCTAGATTTTTTCCATAAATTTGTCGCCCGAGACATTCCAACTGAGACAGATCTCGTTGTCTTAATAAAATATATTGGCTACAATTAAGCGTGATCGTGCGAGCGTATTTTCCTTGTGGAAATAAATTTTGAGATATGAGAATTACGGATATTTGCTCGTGTCTTCCTCTAGTAAATATATTAGCTATAATATCACTCTTAACTGCTTCATTAAAAAGGTCATCAATTATATACAGAGAGCTATTGTCTGTCTCAAGGGGATTTTGGTAATCCGCCGGGTTAATGAGACCTTTCACTAAAATGATTTTCTCACTAAGAGAGGTGATTTGTTTCAAAGGGTGAGTTTTATCATCCAGACTGGAAATGATTATTCTCGCGAAAGAACCGGCATATTTCTGACATAAACGCTCCACTAGACTGCTCTTGCCTGCTCCGCTAAAACCAGCAACAAGTATTCTTGCAGGCTCTCTGAAAATATTCAACTCTTCCTCTGTAAAGGTACAGACCTTGTCCATCTTCCCATCTCAAATGAGCCTTTTTGTGGAAGAATCATCTTATATATATAAACATTTCTTTTTAGTTCAAAGCAGAGGGGAGGGGGGAGTTTATCCCGGAGATGAAGATAACAATGCCAGCATGCGCCTTCTCCCGCCAGAAGACCATAGAAAAAAAGCCCGACCGACAGTGAAGGTCGTCTGGATATTACGCAGTTTCACTTCCTTGGGGGGGCCCCTACGCCAGGTGGTGGTGGGTAGAATGGAGGTCACAGACAAAGAGAAGCAGGCTCCGCCACTTTCTGCCGGCTGATGCCTATTTATTTATTTTTATTTGGGGGAAAAATATATTATTATTATTATTATTATTATTATTTTTAAGAATATTTAGTTTTGGCGATGGACAGAATCTATAAATTAATTAATCTTTCCCTCGCCTCGGCTTTATACAAATGGGAAATTCACATGACTATGGCAATTTACGTAATCCTCCCTACTTGCCCGGTCTAAATTCTTATTTTTTCGTTCGGGAAAAGAGTTCTTCCCAGATTTTATCCCTCTTACTTTATTGACAATAAGAAATCTTTTCTAGATTATATTTATAATATATAGACTTGCAGGGATTTTTGTTTAAAAGATTCTCGTGAAAATAGAGAGAGACTGATGTGAAAAACTGTACCTCTACTTTGGGGAAAATTAAGTATCTTATGAGCACGCTATCCTAAAAGCGTGCTATAAATACGCTCACCTTTTCGTCTAGGGCGAAAGGTGCTCTTCCCGCTCACTCAAGAAAGTTACCAGCTTAGATTAGAGCAGGTAAAAACTTCTCTATCTATGGGAGATTAAAATATTATCTATAATTTAAATAATTTATGGAATATGAGAGTGTGAGTGTGTATTTACAGCTATGACTCGTCACCCAGCTCGCAGATGCCACCTATGCGGGCGATTATACCCTCAGGATGCAGCTCATCACACATTCTCCTGTAGTTTCTGCGGGCTATCAGTGTGTGTAGCGAATGTCACAGCTCATCGCAGGAGATGCGTGACAGGTGAGATTACCAGGTTATTGCTCTGAATTGATGTTTTCTTAAAACTGCTATTTTCAGATAATGAAATAAGTCTTTGAGCTAATAATAATTTTTTCCAACAGTTGGGGCGGGGCAATACTCCAAGCAGATGATCCGGGGGGCGGGCCAGGAAGAAAGAGGTCAGCGCTCTTTTCTTAATCAATTATTTTTATTAACAGTCAAACATTTTTAAGATATGTTTATAAAGTATCTCACTAACAAGAATAAAAATCATTTTGAGAACCGCATATATTCCATAGATTGCTTAGCTTCTCCCAGTTTTATACTTTAACAGTAACATTTTTTTAAAAGATTGCTCGAGTTATAATTAGTCTAGTATGACACTAAAACAAAATAATAATAAATAACTTTCTCTAATTATATTATGCAGATCAGTGTGTGTCCCCCGATGAATCTTCGACCGTAACACTCCCACAAGAGCAAGTTGAGCCGATTGCCGGTCCCAGTGGATGGAGACCAGCCGCCACAAGTGACAGCTCCTCTTCCAAGGATCATTACTACTCTTTCTTGGGTTCCCCCTCTTCTGCTAATCGAAGGTTCACTTCAGGTAAAAAAAATTTTTGTTCAGATGAGGAAGAGAGTGAAATGGGAGACGATTCCATTTCAGAGGAACCGCATATCTTACAGCAGGCGGAATGTTTTCAAGGTCACTTCTGTCGAATAAAATATTCAATTCCTGGCTCTCATAAACACGACCCCATATTATTTCTTCAGTCCTTCGCAACAATATTTATGCAGCATATTATGAAGTTTTTCACTGTTCTATCAGGACGAGCACTTTATGAAAATGCTCTTAGGATTTATGCCGAACTGAGCCTTATTTTGCGCAGACAGTCGCTACTGGGAGAGGATGACAGTCGTGAGCATTATATAACTTTTCCCGCGCAACTAGTTACACGAGATGATATATCTCGGCTCTTACGGTCATGGAGGGAGTACCTTAGCACGCGATTAGAAACTGAAATTTCATCGGGCGAGGGATCAGGCTTCATACTAGATTATATAAAGGGTTTTCATATTGTAATATGCAAGAATGGAGTGCGTGGATACCTAGGAGACTATATAGAATATCCCACATCTTTACGAGGGAAAAATCAGATATTTAACCCGAGAGGAGTAAAAAATAGCTGTTTTATTCAATGTCTGGCGGCCTTTTTCTGTCGTAGACTTGGCTGGGGCTGGTATAAAATCAGACGATATTTATCTAGATGTGATAGCCTTCAGAAATTTGTCAATTACTCGCGAGTGACTCTCCCTGTCCAGTGGAGTGACATCCACAAACTCGAGTCTGACAACAAAATATCAATATTTATTTATTGCTTAACTTCTCATGAAGGGACCTATCATGCTACTTTATGTCGTAGGGGTAGTAATAAATATTCACTGGTAGTGCCCTTGTTATTGTTGGGAAAGACTCATGTAGCTTTAATCAAACACTTCCAGAAATATATGAGAATTTTCTCCAGAAAACATTCACGCAATAAGCACTTTTGCTTGAATTGTTTAAGTGAATATAGTGACATTTGCAACTTAAAAACTCATTTCAATTCATGCGACAACCAACAAAAGTTGATTTTTCCCCCAGCTGGAAGCGTTTGCAAATTCAAAAATACTCACAAGGGCTACTTGCCCTCTCATACTGCCTTTGTGGATTTAGAAGCTTATCTCGATAATCGCTAAGCCAGAGGGTAATAACAGCTAGACATGTAGCTTATGGCTATATGGTAGTGACAAAGTATACTATAATGAATGAATATGTCCATCGGAGGTACAGTGTATTGATCCATATGTATGATAGGCTTTCGTCTTTATGGGATTGGATAAAGATAGACACTCCATAGTATCCACTTCATGTGACCAGGAGCAGCATATACATTTTACCATGAAGAAGTGCAGCTGTGTGAGACTTCTCTTGCAAACCCAGGGTGAGGCATCATGACCATCTAGCTGGGGCTAATTATTTGGAACACTCTGCAATAATTGCAATTTAAGGCAGAAAAATTCAGGTAAATGTTGCATATTATATTCTAACCCTATCATATGATATGGCTTTGATAATTAAAGCTAAGTGTTAAGCCCACATTGTGTTTTAGTGAAACAGGGATATAGATTCCTGAGAGGTAGGAAATAGAACACTCTTGCCTGGATAGTCTGGCCTTCTTGTCCACTTAGTTTGGCTAGTTTGGCTCAGGCCTTACATAGCTTCAAAATCACACTTAAATTTCACAGAGGCGATGATAAGTCATCTACCCCCAAAGTTGGGATGTAACCGGCAAACAAGTGTTTCTTATAGTGTGCAGCTCCCCAAGAAGGCTCGAAGAAGACTGCCCACAAAGGCTTTCTGGTTCTCTGTCTAAAACATATTAGCTGAGAAATTGATCATGCTCATCTGGTTTGGGAGAAGCAGCTTGTCAAACTCATGGAGCTATCTCTAGTATATCTCAACTGTGATGCTTAGGACTTCTGGCTGTATTACCTTGCATAGGAGATTGTTATACAGCATCATAATCTGGTGTTGTTCACTATCATTTCTCTCCCCGGCTTTGCCTGATTTTTCTTAAAACTAGAGTGGAGTGGAATTAGAAGATTTAATTACTGATCCAGAGCTTTATAACATCCATACAGTCTAATATAAGAGGCAGCACTACTGCTGTTAGGACGTTTGCTCCAGGCAAATAACCAGTTCATTAATCCCAATTTTGATGAGAAAAACTTAGTAAGTAAATTTTGCTATATGAGTTTAATTCTTTATGATTTCTTGCATGACTGAGGCGCTTTGCCCTACGCAAACATTCGAAAACTCTACCCCACGAAATGGTAGGATTTTCCTGTAAATATTGATCTTCTCAGAAGAATATAAGACTCTATAAGTTACTGGCTTCTTATAGACACTCTAGAATAGCCCAGAATTAGCTCGCTTCACAGATGGCTTACCACCCGTCTCTATCTGGAAGCAGATAACATTAGATGATCTATCTGGTGCAGCAAACAGCTATTGGCAATCAGTAATCAAAACTACACGTAAAAATACTAAATTGGTGGGGACCATCTCCCAAACGAAACTACCTAATATCATTGCCTTTATTGCAGTTGTTCTTGTAGAGATAGGTCTACAAATTGAAAATTCATAGCATATATGAATTCTCACAGGGAAAATATCTCAGCGGGCTTTTGTTGGAAACAGACGTGAGGCAGCGTAATATTAGCACTAGTAAAGACTGTCAGCGATTATTTAGAATTGTTGACCAATTCTGTATTCGGCGAGACATTAATCCGTAAATATGCCAGCAAACGAAGCTCCTTAACATGTAGGAGCATTTTGCAGGCAGTGAAGTAATGATATTTAAAGAACATAAAGCTTTCAGAAAACAAAAAGTATTAGTTCAGGCAGATTAACCATAAAACTCCTTACCCTAGTTACATGACTACCAGATACTAGACTTGCCAGAGTTGGCTGTACCATTTTGCACGGTATATGATTCTTAAGAAACATACAAGACAAAATAAAACAATCTTATTCAGATACCGATAGTATCATTAAGCCTGTTTAGAAGGGCATCAAAACCTTCACTGATGTGTCCCGATGAGAGACCATTGAAGAATGATGAAACCCTCTTAATTTCCCCACAGGTCATCCTCTCTCTAATGACTCAAGGAAGGTCTGAGCTTACTTAAAGTGAGAGTGGGGACATATATTTAGAAGTGGTCTGGTAAACCCCAGATGTGTATCCTGCTGTAGATGTGCTGCCTCTGTGGCCGAAAGGAGTTCACTCAGTCTGAACAACAATTATTAACTCATAATAACTAGAAGAGTGCTGAAAGACGGTTCTAAACATACAACTTCAATATATTCAAATTAGAAATTTAAAAGGTCAGATGATAACTATCACCCACTAGAAGCGGTGTAGCTCATTTTGATGATAAAGCGCTTTTAGTAGATGCCTATCACTCATATCCTATAGTCATCCAGATGCCGGAGAAACAAAGTTTAAATTATTTTAAAAGATAAAACAGATGACAAAGTGGGAGAGAAGACAGAAAGAAGCTATGCTTAGTACTGAAGAAGTACAGAAAGAAAGAGAGGAACTAGATGAGAACAGTTTAAAATCTTTGGCGGGGAAGAAAAAACCGTAAGAGATTTTCCCCAGGGTCAAGCTTGTCAATAGAGGTAGATCTTCGCCACTGCTCGTAGTTTTCATGCTCTTAGAAACTGGCTGATCTACAGGAGAGGAGGAATAAAACAATGTAATGTTAACTAATAAATATATATTGCTGAGAGAGACTTTTGTTTTCACCCTTGAAAAGTGAGTTTATCCATTTTTCACACAGTGCCCCCGATGTAGCCGGAGGCGGCATGGACGATAATCACACCCGATGACCTCAAAGAAGCAGGCCTGGCTGCAACCTCCATCAGAGACCCACCAATTATTAAATTCATGCCCAGTCACCTGAATCCCTTTGTACTGCCTCCCATCATCAAGTGATGAGTTTGGGAGTCAAGTGATCATTACCTACCTTCTTATCTTAGTAATACACAGAAATGATCTCTCTATCCCCCTTTGAGATGATTAAACATATTAAGCAGCACTGACAGCCCCTGAGGTTATGCAGACCCCCATTATCATTCTTTTCACACTCATTATCCTGAATCACACCACCTGCCCACCTGAATCCTTTTTTCTACTTCTGTTCCTACTTAGTAATGCATAGGAATAAGACTCTCCTATCCCCTTGGGATGATTAAACATATTAAACTCCTGCCTGTAGCCCTAAGGTCTTGCAGACCCCATTTATCATTATTTTCCAGCAGTCCATTATCCGGAATCCGGTTCCTGGGGACAGCTACCCATCCATTACCCGCGTTCTTTAAGCCCAGCAGTGTTGGCATGAGTAGCAACATTGCGTCAGTAGGTTACCTTGGGAAGGGGACTCCCTCGGAGATGCTTGAAGCATGCAGTCACCTGGATCCTTTGTACTGCTCCATATCAGAGTGATTGAGTTTGAGTGAAGTGATCATTACCTACCTTCTTATCTTATGCCTGCAAATAAGTAGTCTCTACCTTGAGAGGATGATTAAACATATTAAACTTGTACTGGCAGCCCCTGAGGGTTGTGCAGACACTTGTTATCACATTTCTTTTTCCACACTCATTATCCTAGAATCTGCCACCTGCACCTGAATCCTTTGTTCTTCTGCACTGCCAGTAATACATAGGAATAAGACTCTCTATCCTTGGGATGATTCAACATATTAAACTCATACCTATCAGCCTAGGTCGTGAGCCCCCATTATCTCATTTTCCATGGTCATTATCGGCAAATGTTTCTAGATCGACCAACATACTACTTTTAACATATAATTAACGTTGATGGCTTCAGCCAAAACGCCTCGAGTCATGTGGTTTTCAGTTTATAAATCTCCTCTTTTGTGAATATACTTTATCTTCTATAATCACTACTACAGACAAATCACACAAATTCACTTGCTTTAGCTATATAAGTAAAATGTTTATTTCTTGTATAATTCCTGTGTTTCTCATGTTCCTTGCCTCTTGTACAAATACATTGAACTTCCAATGGTAGTCTTGTGTCTCGTGTCTCTCCTTCATACATACGCATGAAGCAAATACAACAATAATTTTCAGATTACCTCCTTAACACTGTACAGTTTTCTCAATTTAATCTATTCCCAAGCTGTTTCCTATTGTTTTCAACATTCTGCTGTTCCTCTCACTTCACACACGCCTCTGGCTCACTTCACACACACGCCTGCGGCTCGCCACACACGCCTCATCCCTTCACGCCTCCGACTCTCCACTCACTCTAATACATGTAAATTATTTTCGTTAGACCGATTTTTTTCTGCATTCTTTTTTATCTACTGTGCATTTAAGGTAATTTCGCCCAGAGAACATATTTGTCATCTTCCTTTGTCAACTTTCCAATTCTTTCCGATCTTCATGGGTCCGATTCCTTTTCTATACTCTTATATTTATCAAAAAGCTTTTTGGAGTTCAAGTGGTCGCTCACATTCTATTCGTATTCTTTGTACTCTATTATCTTTCTCTTGTTTCCAGCGATTTTTTTCTTCTCAATATTTATCATCATTCCACTCATGCATCTCCGTCACGTCTGCACCGACCATCACCAGTACCATGTTTCATCACACAGTCAAGACGTACATCACCAGTACGATGTTCATCACGTTCAAGACACATCACCAGTACGGTGCCATCACTGATCAACACACAACATCACCAATTTTTGATGTTCATCACACAGTCAAGACACAACATCACCAGTACGATGTTCATCACACGAATCAACACGACATCGCCGTACGATGTTCATCACACAGTCAAGATACAGCATCTTATTTTGCGATCATTCATCACACGATCAGCACACAGCATCACCGAGTACGATGTTCATCACACAGTCAACCGGCATCGCCAGTGATGTTCATGCAGTCAAGACACAACATGCCAGAACTTGATGTTTGTACGAATCAAGACCGCAAGCATCCACCAGTGCGATGTTCATCACACAGAATCAAGACACAACATCCACCAGTCGATGTTCATCACGAGTCAAAGACACAACATGCCAATTTTGATGTTCATCACACAGATCAAGACACAACATCACCAGTACGATGTTTCGTCACACCAGTCGAACCCGCAACATCACCAGTACATTGTTCATCGCACAGTCAAGACACAAGCGTCACGCCAGTACGATGTTCATCCACACGATCTTTACATCACAGTACGATGTTCATCACACAGTCAGACACAACATCACCAATTACGATGTTCATCACAGTCAACACTACAACATCAACGGTGCGATGTTCATCACGCAGTCAAGACACTGCTTATCCACCAGTACGATGTTCATCACACAGTCAACACACAACATCACCAGTGCGATGTTCATCACTGAATCGACACACAGCATCACCAGTGATGTTCATCACACAGTCAGAACCGCAACATCACCGGTACGATGTTTCATCACACAGTCAAGACACATCCACGGTACGATGTTCATCCCGCAGTCAAGACCGCATCACCAGTACGATGTTTCATCACACAGTCAAGACACAGCATCAGCAGTGCGATGTTGAATCACACGAATCAAAGACACATCACCAGTGCAGTCGTTCACACAGTCAAGACACAACATACCAGTACGATGTTCATCACACAGATCAAGGCCACAACATCAGGTGCGATGTTCATCACCTGATCAACACACATCACCAGTACGATGTTCATCACGGTCAAGACACAACATCACCAGTACATTGTTTATCCAGTCAAGACCTGGCTTATCAGCAGTGCGATGTTCATCACACAGTCAAGACACATCACCAGTACGATGTTCAGCCACACAGTCAAGACACAACATCACCAATTGCGATGTTCATCACACAGTCAAGACACAACATATGGTGCGATGGCGTTGCATCCACCAGTCAAGACACAACATCAGCAGTGCGATGTTCATACTGATCAACACATCCTGGTGATGTTCATCACACAGTCAACGCACAACATCACCAGTAAGATGTTCATCACACAGTCAACACACAACATCACCATTGATGTTCATCTTTGATCAACACACAACATCACCGGTACGATGTTCATCACACGATCAAGACCTGGCATCACCAGTGCGATGTTCATCTCACGATCAACACACAACATCAGCAGTACGATCGAAACATCACTGATCAACACAACATCACCGGTGATGTTCATCACGATCAAGACACAACATCACCAGTACGATGTTCAAATACCAAAGTCAACATACAACATCACCAGTACGATGTTCATCGCACAGTCAACACATCACCATTACGATGTTCATACAGTCAACACACATCCTGATGCGATGTTCATCACACAATCAACACACATCACCAGTGTTCTTCATCACACAGTCAACACATCACCAGTACGATGTTCATCACACAGTCAAGACACAACATCAACAGTATGATGTTCATCACACAATCAACACACAACATCAACAGTACGATGTTCATCCCTTTGATCAACACAACATCACCAGTACGATGCATTTCATCACGATCAACACATATGGCAGTGCGATGTTCATCACCTGATCAACACACAACATCACCAGTACCATGTTCATCACACAGTCAACACATCACCAGTGCGATGTTCATCACACACTCAACACAACATCGCAATTTTGATGTTGCATCACACACTCAACTTTAACATCACCAGTGATGTTCATCACTGATCAGACACAGCATCACCAGTGTTGTTATCTTACCTCAACACACAGCATCACCAGTATGATGTTCATCACACCGAATCAAGACACAACATCACCAGTACGATGTTCATCACAATTGAACTGTATCCACCAGTACGATGTTCATCACACAGTCAAGACACAACATCACCATTTTGATGTTCATCCACAGTCAACACTAGCATCACCAGTACGATGTTCATCACACAGTCAACATACAGCATCACCAGTACGATGTTCATCACACGAATCAACATACAACATCACTAGTACGATGTTCATCACACAGTCAACATACAACATCACTTGGTGATGTTCATCACGCAGTCGGCATACAACATCGCAGTACGATGTTCATCACACAGTCAACATGCAGCATCACCGATGCGATGTTCATCACACAGTCAACATACAAGCATCGCAGTACGATGTTTGTCACTGATCAACATACAACATCCGCAGTACGATGTTAAATGCACAGTCAGACACAACATCGCAGTACGATGTTCATCACACAGTCGCTTTGCAACATCACCAGTACGATGTTCATCACACAGTCAGACACAACATCAACAGTACGATGTTCATCACACAGTCAGGGCTAGCATCACCAGTACGTGTTGCTCACACAGTCAAGACACAACATCACCAGTACGATGTTCATGCACAGTCAAGACACAACATCACCAGTGCGATGTGCATCACACAGTCAACACGCAACATCACCAGTGCATATTCATCACACATTTAACGCATACCAATTGCGATGTTCTTCACACACTCAACACACAACATCACCAGTGCGATATTCCTCCACTGATCCAAGATACAACATCCGCCAGTACGATGTTCATCACACAGATCAAGACACAACATCCTGGTGCGATGTTCATCACACAGTCAAGACCACAACATCAGCAGTGCGATGTTCATCACACAGTCAACATACAATATCAGCATTGCGATGTTCATCACACAGTCAACATACAACATCAGCAGTGCGATGTTCATCACACAGTCAACATACAACATCAGCATTGCGATGTTCATCACACAGTCAACATACAACATCAGCATTGCGATGTTCATCACACAGTCAAGACACAACATCACCAGTACGATGTTCATCACACAGTCAACATACAACATCACCAGTACGATGTTCATCACACTCACAACACACAACATCATTGCATCAATAACCAGTTTTACATCTTCATCCGCATCTATAAAATAACGCTTCTTCCTATAAACTTACTACGGTTTCTTCCTGCTGCTTCTCCACTTTCAAGCGACCTTCTGCTGATATCAGTCCACATCGGCTGCTAGATAATGATCTCGTTATCAGTTTTCAAAGTAGACATGAAGGAATAATAATAATAATAATAATAATAATAATAATAATAATATGTGTAATAATAATAATAATAAATAATAATAATAATAATAATAGCCTGCAACTATTATTATAATTATTGTGCATATTTCTCAGTCGTTTTCATATTTTGCATTACGTATGGGAATAGTGGAGTCAGCAGTCGTCGTACCTGGAAAGTGTAGTGTAGTTTTTATCTAAAGGATAGTTACACTGAGAGGTGCGTGACTCAGTATGTATGCACTGAGGTGCACTGAGCTCCCCATTATATGTGCACTGAGGTGCATGACCTCAGTGTATATCTGCTGAGAGGTGCATCAGTCTCAGTATGAATACACTGAGGGAGGTGCATCATTGCTCATTGTAGATACACTGAGAGTGCATCCATTCTCAGTATAGATACACTGAGCTGCATGACTCTCAGTATATATACTCAGGCTGTCCTCACTATATACACTGAGAGGTACATCACTCTCAGTACACATATACACAGAGTTGAGTGACACTCAGTATATATGCACTGAAAGCTGCATCACTCTCACTATAAACTGAGAGGTGCATGACTTCCATTATATATATATATATATATATATATATATATATATATATATATATATATATATTATATATATATATATATATATATATATATATATATATATATATATATATATGAATCCATTCACTAAATATTACCCTGCTCACACTTGTATTATTATATGTTGTCCAATTATGTAAAAGCTATGTACAGTACTGCATCATGTGGAAATAAAGTATTTACTTATTTATATTTTTATAAACCAGGTACAGGTTGACCATCACTAATCCAGCACCATTGGGACCTGTAGGGTGCCTGATTAGTGATTTTTCTGGATTATATTTAACCAAACGGCCATATTTACACATCGGCGATTTTGCCCACTTTATGCCCTATTTTTGGCTCATTCCATTGTTCCAGCCTACCAAACTCGGCTATTTTACTAGTACAGTATTCCTTCTATTCTGTTGACTGAGTACAAGAAACTGCCCATTTACCTATTTCAGCTATCCAATAAAATGGTCAGATATTGATAATTTCAGGAGATGCCAGTTTTAAAATAAGGTCCAGAATATAAAAAATGAAGACATTCCTGGCACTAAAATAACATTTTCTCTGTTCATTAGTCACGTCTCCAGGCCCCTCTTATATTACGCTTCTTTCCATTTTGAATTTTTATTGCACAAAAAATAGAATATTTACTGTTATGTAGACTACTGCATTATTGTAATAATTGTATAAATAATGTCAAGCCATTCATGACTGCGTATTAGACCAACCAGTTGGACACATATTGGATAATGTTTATTCTTGAACATTGGTGAAAATTTGAACATTTCTACTAGTTTCAGCTCAATTTTAAGGTATTTTCTTTCTTGAAACCAATCAAAATCATATCTTTTTCTGTAATATATCTTCCATTCTAGGTAGTAGGTTGGTAGACAGCAACCGCCCAGGGAAGTACATACTACCGTCCTGCCAAGTGAGTGTAAAACGGATACCTGTAATTGTTTTACATGGTGGTAGGATTGCTGGTGTCTTTTTTCTGTCTCGTAAACATGCAAGATTTCAGGTACGTCTTGCTACTTCTACTTACATTTAGGTCACACTAAACATACATGTACAAGCATATATATACACACACCCCTCTGGGGTTTTCTGCTATTTTCTTTCTAGTTCTTGTTCTTGTTTATTTCCTCTTATCTCCATGGGGAAGTGGAACAGAATTCTTCGTCCGTAAGTCATACATGTCGTAAGAGGAGACTAAAATGTAGGGAGCAAGGGGCTAGTAACCCCTTCTTTTTGGGCGATCCTGCCTCTGTGGGATATTGCAGGTGAGTTTCGAAGATATATGTATATATATATATATATATATATATATATATATATATTTATATATATTTATATATATATATATATATATATATATATATATTTATATATATTTATATATATATATATATATATATATTTATATATATATATATATATATATATATATATATATATATATATATATATATATATATATATATATATATATATATATACATGTATATATAAATATATATATATATATATATATGTATATATATATATATATATACATATATATAATGTATGTATATATATATAAATATATATACATGCACATATATACATGCACATATATATATACATATATATATATATATATATATATATATATATATATATATACATGTATGCATATATATATATATATACATGTATGCATATATATATATATATATATATATATATATATATATATATATATATATATATATATATATATATGTATGTATATATATATATATGTATATATATATATATATATATATATATATATATATATATTATATATATACATATATATATATATATATATATATACATGTATATATATATATATATATATATATATATATATATATATATATATATATATATATATATATATATATATATATATATAATATATATATATATATATATATATATATATATATATATATATATATATATATATATATATATATATATATAATATATATATATATATATATATATATATATATATATATATATATATATATATATATATATATATATATATATATATATATATATATATATATATATATATATATATATATATATATATATATATATATATATATATATATATATATATATATATATATATATATATATATATATATATATATATATATATATATATATATATATATATATATATATATATATATATATATATATATATATATATATATATATATATATATATATATATATATATATATATATATATATATATATATATATATATATATATATATATATATATATATATATATATATATATATATATATATATATATATATATATATATATATATATATATATATATATATATATATATATATATATATATATATATATATATATATATAAGTATATACCACACTAGCTATCATTCAGATATATACATATAACTACAGAGATACACACGACTCAGTATATATATACACTGAAGTGCATGACTCAGTATACATACACTGAGAAGGTGCATGACTCAGTATACATACACACAGTGCATGACTCAGTATATATACACTGAGGTGCATAATGACTCTATACATACACTGAAGATTGCAAGACTCAGTATATATATACACTGAGAGGTCTGTGACTCATTATATATCTATTCTAAGTGCAAACTCTATACATACACCGAAGTGCATGACTCAGTATATATATATATATATATATATATATATATATATATATATATAACATATATATATATATGCTGAGTCTGTAACTCAGTATATACTAGGAAGCTGCATGACTCAGTATATATACACTGAGAAGACATCATTCTCACTATATACACTGGAGGTGCATGGCTCATTATATATACACTGAGAGGTGCATGACTCAGTAATATACACTTTGGGGAGGTGCATCACTCTCAGTATATATACACTGAGGTACACGACTCTCAATATATATGCACCATAATGACATAGGTATAAGCATATATACACTGACAGGGTATGACTCTCAGTATATATACTACACATAGAGCTAGATGACTCATTATATATACACAGCTGCACGACTCTCAGTATACTAACTTTTGCTCAGAGGTGCATTGTAGTATATATACGCAGAGGTACATGACTCAGTATATATACTGGGACCACCATCATATTATATATTCACTGAGAGTGCATGACTCTCAGTGTATATGCAACAATTATATATATTGATATATATGTTAGTCATGCACCTCTCAGTGTATATACACTGACAGGTGCATGACTCCAGTATGTTACACTGAAGGTGCATGACTCAAATATATATACACTGAGAGGTGCATGACTCAGTATATGTACATGAGAGATTGCATGACTCAGTGTATATACACTGAAGAGGTGCACAGACTCAAATATCTGCTTACACTGAGTATATATATTGAGTATATATATTGAGTCATGCACCTCTCAGTGTATATACACTGACAGGTGTGACTCAGTATATTTACTGAGAGGTGCACTGGCTCAGTATATATACGCACCAGGGAGGTGCATGACTCAGTATATGTACACTGAGAGGTGCATGACTCAGTATACTATACTGAGCTGCATCACTCAGTGTATATATACCCTTGAAACTAAATCACTCACTATATATATACTGAGAGCTGCATCCTCTCAGTAACATATATATATATACTCTTTCTCTATATATATATATATATATATATATATATATATATATATATATATATATATATATATATATATACCTATATATATGCAATAAGATCACAGTAAACAGGTGATTTCAAAAATATGCCAAAACAGCACTCTGAAGAATAGAGGAAATTTAAGCCTTTCAATGACTACTCACATTATCAAAGGAACTATGAGTGAAGCATCCAGGAAGCTGTAAGGGTCAATGGCTGCCACTCAGGTCCATATATGGCTTCCTTCAGATGCTTCACTTTCATAGTTCTTGATAATAATAATGATCACGAAGCACTGCATATTTTAATCCTGTTTACTGTGATCTTATTGCACTATATATATATATATATATATATATATATATATATATATATATATATATATATATATATATATATATATATATATAATGAAACTTCACATCACTCTCATCATATATACTGAGGCTTCATCACTGCTGTATATATTTACAGCCAAAATTCAAAGGTCTGTTATCCTGGAGTGTAAAGAACAAAATATACATGAAAAACTTTTGAAACATGTTATCCTCCACCAGAAGTAAAAGTACTATTTTCACTATATACACTATGGCACAGCAATGGCAAGTGTTAGTGCGCCACTCTAAGTAGGCGAATAAATACTAGAGGCAGACCGTGCTTCAACCAGCTCTAGAATGGGAATGACAAGGGCAGACCAGTGGTACCACAACACCTCTGCGACTGCTCAAACCATCTTCTCATTGCTGGAACCTGGGTACTGATTGACATTGGAGGTCCCCATCGTTAGCCCTTAGTACCTGGATTTCCTTTTAGTTGGGGAGACATCCTTTCAATGAGTGTGTACTTGCTTGAATATAGGATTATGTACTCTTCATGGCACATTATGTTTATATACCCAATACTCCTGAAATTTATTTTATCTTAAGTTTAGGAACTAAGTATTCTGGTGAAGAAGGTGCATAATGATGGTGTGGTCAATGACTGACTCCATAAATTAGCCAGCCAGTTAATGGGAATGGTTTACAAAAAAAAAAAAAGCTGAGAAAGTGCTTAGAAAGTATCTTGAGTGTGACAGGTTAATAAGACAAACAGGTATAAATTTAATCATTAGAGAGTAACAGCATAAGACTTGTGATAGATATTCCAGAAGACAAAAATAATTTTAGAATGTTGGCTCCTAATTCAGCATATTCTGCAGCATTAGTGTCATTTATGCAGATTTTAACGTTTCCACGATATCTTCGCAAATGTCTTTATAAATGTGTCATGGCCGCATTTTTAAATCTTTTTGTTTTGGCCTTGTTATATTTCATGAACTTACGTGAGTTTCCAAACCCATTCTAACCAATTCTAATCAATTTAAATTATTTTTGGGTATTTTAGATGTTTCGCCAAATCATAAGATTTCTTCGTCTAAGACATTTGAGCTCAAATATAGGTTCATCAAGACCAGATCAATATACAGAAAGTTTAACTATATGATCATGAAGAATAATAGTTCACATAGAACAATTATTTGATGGTTTGTGTATTTTAGATGCCCCAATACTGATTACACCAATAAATAAGACATCTAAAGAAGAACAATGAAATTTATTTTGTTCAATTCAACGATAAATTACGAATGCGACTATATTAATTCATGAGAAACCGTTTATATCCGTATTGTTCATTTAACACAAATAGTTTATATCCATGTTGTTCGGCACTAAACACAAAAATGGATTTATATCCGTATTGACCGGCACTAAACACGCCAAAATGGTTTATAATATCATGTTAACAAGCACTAAACACAAAAAATGGTTACTCATCCTTGTTGTTCGGCACTAAACACAAAAATGGATTTATATCAGCATTCGGCACTAAACACAAAAATGGTTATATCATGTATTGACTCGGCACTAAACACACAAAAATGGTTTATATCCGTATTGGCCTCGGCTTTAAACACAAAAATGGTTTATATCCGTATTGTTCGGCACTAAACACAAAAATGTTTATATCCGTATTGTTCGGCACTAAACACAAAAATGGTTTATATCGTATTATTTGACATTTTCATTTAAAAATGGTTTTATATCATGTTGTTCGGCACTAAACATAAAATATTTATATCCGTATTGTTCGGCACTATTTTAAGCGTTTATATCCGTATTAACGGCACTAAACACAAAAATGGGTTATATCCGTATTGTTCGGCACTAAACACAAAACATTAACACATCTTTTCCATGGTTCTTCTGAGAGGATTTTTGTTACACCAGTCTTGTTTCAAAATACATAGGAAAATATAATGCCTTACTGAATTAAAGGGACAGATGAAAGAGATTTCCATTTGCCATACATAACTTTGCCCAGTGTAAACTCCATCATACCAACCTTTGAATCAGCAATGCAAAGGTTTAATAAGTTCAATTATTATTATTATTATTATTATTATTATTATTATTATTATTATTATTAGTATTATTATTATTATTATTATTATTGTGCCAGAAAACTAGGCGCTAGAGACCGCTAGAGTCCATCATTTCGTTGACTGTCTTCCTCTAGTTCACTTACCCACTGCACCTCATGTGTAGTCACACTATGGAAGTTTGGCTTCTCCCTCTCATGCTGGTCCCTTCCCTCTCATTGTTAACTCTACACTGTGTGGAAACACAAACGCACTGGAGAATTTTGTGTGTGATATCTCTTATATCCAGACTGTCAGGTGAATACGAGGTCCAGCCTGGATTGCTTCATAGTCTCCTCTCTCACTGGTTGTGTGCCTAAAAAGTTGGCATGACCCGTTTTCATATCTGGCTCACTCATGTTTGCAGTCCTATGGCTCCAGATTCTCCAGATCATTCCCCTTATGGTTGAAATCACCATGTAACAGGCTCTTCTTGCGACTTCGACACAGTGTCCACCATCACTCAGTTTACTCTCACATCAACTATTCAATCTTGGTCTCCTACTATTCAGTGGCAGGTTATACATCACTGCTATCACTACATTTTGAGGCCCTCTGCTTGACGTTCCTGCTATTTAGTCATCCACACTCCTCCTCACAATAGTCATGTCTCTTCAAAACTACTTCTTCCCATCTATTCCCCTTGTTTCCTCAGGATCTGATATCCAGACAGAAAGAGAGCATCTGTTATAACTTATGTGAGCATTGTCTCTGTGGATTCTTAGTGTCTGGCAGAAACTAGTTGATTATTTCCTGCCACTCCTCATTCTTATTTGTAATTCTATCTGCGATGGTGTGCCATACTTTTGCTTCCTTTCTAGAGCTGCATTCTGGGAGGTGGGATGGGTTATTTCTGGTTTGAGTGTAGAGGCAGGTCTGGATTGTTTTAGTAGTCTTCTTGTGTGACAGTACTCACCTAGTTGTACTCACCCTAGTTGAGGTTGCGGGGTCGGAGTCGAGCTCACTGGCCCCCACCCTCAGCTTCACTAATCCTTCTTTAGTCCTCTCCCTGAACCATGAGCTTTATCATACCTCTGCTTAAAGCTGCATGGATTTTCTCCACTACATCGCTCCCAACTATTCACTCCCAGCTTTCTATGCCTGAAAATGCTTCCTAGCATCCCTGTGATTTGATCTGTTCAACTTCCAACTGTGTCCCCTTGTTACTGTGTCAATCTCTGGAACATCCTGTCTTTATCCACCTTGTCAATTCCTCTCAGTATTTTGTATGTCGTTATGTGTCCCCTATCTCTCCTGTCCTCCAGTGTCGTCAGGTTGATTCCCTTAACCTCTCCTCATTAGGACATACCTCTTAGCTCTGGACTAGTCTTGTTGCAAACCTTTGCACTTTCTCTAGTTTCTTTACGTGCTTGGCTAGGTGTAGGTTCAAACTGGTGCACATACTCCAATATGGAGCCTAACGTACACGGTGTACAGGGTCCTGAACGATTCCTTATTAAGATGTCAGATATACTGTTCTGAGGTTTGCTAGGCGCTCATATGCTGCAGCAGTTATTTGGTTGATGTGCGCTTCAGGAGATGTGCCTGTTATACTCACCCCAAGATCTTTTTCTAACCAGAGTGAGTTTATAGTCTCTGGCCCCTAGATTGTACTCCGTGCGGTCTTTGCCCTTCCCCAATCTTCATGACTTTTGCGCCAGGTAGGATTGAGACTCCAGGCCAATTGCTGGACCAGGTCTACGCAGCCTGTCCAGATCGCTGTAGTTCTGCCTGGTCTTCGATCAATTGAATTCTTCTCATCAACTTCACGTAATCTGCAAACAATGTTGACACCTCAGGAGTCTATTCCTTCCGTCATGTCGTTCACAAATACCAGAAACAGCACTGGTCTAGGACTGACCCCTGTGGATCCCGCTGGTCATAGGTGCCTCTGATACCTCGCCACACGTACTTTGACTCTGCTGTCTTCCTGTTGAAGCATTCCTTGATCCATTGTAGTACCTTCCTGTATCCTGCTTGGGTCCTCCAGTTTTTGCCAATCTCTTGTGGAACTGTGTCAAACGCCTTCTTGCAGTCCAGATATGATCCACCACCCCTCTCTCTCTTGTCTTACTGCTGTCACCATGTCACTTAGAACTCCCATTGAGTTTGTGACTGGGATTTCCCGTCCCTGAAACCATGGCTTGGCTGCTGTTGATGAGATCATTCCTTTCTAGGTGTTCCACCACTCTTCTCCTGATAATCTTCTCCATGATTTTTGCGCACTATACATGTCAAATGACACTGGTCTGTAGTTTAATTAATACATGTCTGTCTCCTTTTTTAAGGTGGGACTACGTTGCTGTCTTCCATGCCTCAGGCAATCTCCCTGTTTCGATAGATGTATTGGATATTGTTGTTGAAGGTGCATGGCGCCTCTGCTCCTCTCTCAATACCCATGAGGAAGATGTTATCAGCTTTATTGCCTTTGAGTCTAAGCTCGCTCAGAAGCCCTCTTCCCTTCTTCCTCCGGTTGTATTACTGTGTCCAGCACATGGTGGAGTGTGACCACCTCTCCATCTTCCTGGAGCTCCTTCTGTCTCCTCTGCTAAACCTTCTTTGAATCTCTTGTTGAGTTCCTCACATACTTCACAGTCATTTCTTATTTGTCTCTCCTCCTTCCTTCCTTAGCCTGATTACCTGGTGCTTATTATTGTTTTCCACTCCTGTGGCTGCCACACAGCAGTTTCAGGTCAGGTGGCTTTCGCTGCTATGTCATTTTCATATTGTCTTTGGGCCTCCACTTCTTATCTGTGCATATTCGTTTCTGGCTCTACGACTGCTCTCATATTCTCCTGGGTCCTTTGCCTTCTATATTTCTTCCATTCTCTTTTTGCATAGTTTTGCCTCCCTGCACCTTTGCGGTAAACCATGGGTACATCCATAACTTTTCATTACTGCCCTGTTGCACCCAGCAGAACAAGCCTCTCTCATCCTTGCATTTTTATTGCTCACATATTCCATCATCTCATTAACTGGCTTCCCTGCCAGTTGTCTGTCCCACTGAATCCCCGTTCAGAAGTTCCTCATTCCTGTGTAATTCCCTTTTTTGTAGTTTGGCTTGATTCGTCCTGGCCTTCCTGCTTCTCCCTCCACTGCAGCTCTACTGTGTATTCGAAGCTTAAAACCACATGGTCACTGGCCCCAAGGGGTCTTTCATATGTGATGTCCTCGATATCTGCACTACTCAAGGTGAATACTAAGTCCAGCCTTGCTGGTTCATCCTCCTCCTCTCTCTTGT
>NW_027199326.1:2500-33414 GCF_038502225.1 Cherax quadricarinatus | reverse complement strand
CACCAACATGAACAACACCAACATGAACATCACCAACATGAACAACACCAACGTGAACAACACCAACATGAACAACACCAACATGAACAACACCAACATGAACATCACCAACATGAACAACAACAACATGAACAACACCAACATGAACAACACCGACATGAACAACACCAACATGAACAACACCAACATGAACAACACCAACATGAACAACACCAACATGAACAACACCAACATGAACAACACCAACATGAACAACACCAACATGAACAACACCAACATGAACAACACCAACATGAACAACACCAACATGAACAACAACAACATGAACACCAACATGAACAACACCAACATGAACAACACCAACATGAACAACACCAACATGAACAACACCAACATGAACATCACCAACATGAACAACACCAACATGAACAACACCAACATGAACAACACCAACATGAACAACACCAACATGAACAACACCAACATGAACAACACCAACATGAACAACACCAACATGAACAACACCAACATGAACAACACTGGTACATGAACACTGGTACATGAACAACACTGGTACATGAACACTGGTACATGAACAATACTGGTACATGAACAACACTGGTACATGAACAACACCAACATGAACAACACTAACATGAACAACACTAACATGAACAACACCAACATGAACGACACTGTCATGAACAACACCAACATGAACAACACTAACATGAACAACACCAACATGAACAACACCAACATGAACAACACCAACATGAACAACACCAACATGAACAACACCAACATGAACAACACTGACATGAACAACACCAACATGAACAACACTGACATGAACAACACTGGTACATGAACACTGGTACATGAACAACACTGGTACATGAACAACACTGGAACATAAAATATAATTCTGCTGAGTCAAGACAAACAAGTACTCAGACAATATGATTCTGCTGAGTCAAGACAAACAAGTACTCAGACAATATGGTAAAGTTGTCATCTAATTACTTTATAAAATTATTTTTTCAGTGGTTGATTCATAGCTCCTGGACCAGCTTCCCAACTTTATTTTACCGATTTTGTTGATTTTTATTCTACAGGGACTGATCATATCCATTCTTGAAGCTGTGTATATTGTTTACCTCCACCATCACCACCACTTGACCTAGTACAGTCCACTTACCACCACTACTTGACCTAGTACAGTCCACTTACCACCACCACTTGACCTAGTACAGTCCACTTACCAGCACCACTTGACCTAGTACAGTCCACTTACCTAGTACAGTCCACTTGACCACTTGACCTAGTACAGTCCACTTACCACCACCACTTGACCTAGTACAGTCCACTTACCAGCACCACTTGACCTAGTACAGTCCACTTACCACCACCACTTGACCTAGTACAGTCCACTTACCACACTAAGACTGGAAAAGTAATTATATATTCTGGTACACAGGTGATATCACAATATGCAAAACAACCACTGTGAAAAATCTCCTGAGAAATGGACTGGTTGTGATCATCGGGAGATGAAGCAGGTTTGTTCACCAGGAAGAAACATGGTGGACTGGTTGTGATCATCGGGAGATAAAGCAGGTTTGTTCACCAGGAAGAAACATGGTGGACTGGTTGTGATCATCGGGAGATAAAGCAGGTTTGTTCACCAGGAAGAAACATGGTGGACTGGTTGTGATCATCGGGAGATAAAGCAGGTTTGTTCACCAGGAAGAAACATGGTGGACTGGTTGTGATCATCGGGAGATAAAGCAGGTTTGTTCACCAGGAAGAAACATGGTGGACTGGTTGTGATCATCGGGAGATAAAGCAGGTTTGTTCACCAGGAAGAAACATGGTGGACTGGTTGTGATCATCGGGAGATAAAGCAGGTTTGTTCACCAGGAAGAAACATGGTGGACTGGTTGTGATCATCGGGAGATAAAGCAGGTTTGTTCACCAGGAAGAAACATGGTGGACTGGTTGTGATCATCGGGAGATAAAGCAGGTTTGTTCACCAGGAAGAAACATGGTGGACTGGTTGTGATCATCGGGAGATAAAGCAGGTTTGTTCACCAGGAAGAAACATGGTGGACTGGTTGTGATCATCGGGAGATAAAGCAGGTTTGTTCACCAGGAAGAAACATGGTGGACTGGTTGTGATCATCGGGAGATAAAGCAGGTTTGTTCACCAGGAAGAAACATGGTGGACTGGTTGTGATCATCGGGAGATAAAGCAGGTTTGTTCACCAGGAAGAAACATGGTGGACTGGTTGTGATCATCGGGAGATAAAGCAGGTTTGTTCACCAGGAAGAAACATGGTGGACTGGTTGTGATCATCGGGAGATAAAGCAGGTTTGTTCACCAGGAAGAAACATGGTGGACTGGTTGTGATCATCGGGAGATAAAGCAGGTTTGTTCACCAGGAAGAAACATGGTGGACTGGTTGTGATCATCGGGAGATAAAGCAGGTTTGTTCACCAGGAAGAAACATGGTGGACTGGTTGTGATCATCGGGAGATAAAGCAGGTTTGTTCACCAGGAAGAAACATGGTGGACTGGTTGTGATCATCGGGAGATAAAGCAGGTTTGTTCACCAGGAAGAAACATGGTGGACTGGTTGTGATCATCGGGAGATAAAGCAGGTTTGTTCACCAGGAAGAAACATGGTGGACTGGTTGTGATCATCGGGAGATAAAGCAGGTTTGTTCACCAGGAAGAAACATGGTGGACTGGTTGTGATCATCGGGAGATAAAGCAGGTTTGTTCACCAGGAAGAAACATGGTGGACTGGTTGTGATCATCGGGAGATAAAGCAGGTTTGTTCACCAGGAAGAAACATGGTGGACTGGTTGTGATCATCGGGAGATAAAGCAGGTTTGTTCACCAGGAAGAAACATGGTGGACTGGTTGTGATCATCGGGAGATAAAGCAGGTTTGTTCACCAGGAAGAAACATGGTGGACTGGTTGTGATCATCGGGAGATAAAGCAGGTTTGTTCACCAGGAAGAAACATGGTGGACTGGTTGTGATCATCGGGAGATAAAGCAGGTTTGTTCACCAGGAAGAAACATGGTGGACTGGTTGTGATCATCGGGAGATAAAGCAGGTTTGTTCACCAGGAAGAAACATGGTGGACTGGTTGTGATCATCGGGAGATAAAGCAGGTTTGTTCACCAGGAAGAAACATGGTGGACTGGTTGTGATCATCGGGAGATAAAGCAGGTTTGTTCACCAGGAAGAAACATGGTGGACTGGTTGTGATCATCGGGAGATAAAGCAGGTTTGTTCACCAGGAAGAAACATGGTGGACTGGTTGTGATCATCGGGAGATAAAGCAGGTTTGTTCACCAGGAAGAAACATGGTGGACTGGTTGTGATCATCGGGAGATAAAGCAGGTTTGTTCACCAGGAAGAAACATGGTGGACTGGTTGTGATCATCGGGAGATAAAGCAGGTTTGTTCACCAGGAAGAAACATGGTGGACTGGTTGTGATCATCGGGAGATAAAGCAGGTTTGTTCACCAGGAAGAAACATGGTGGACTGGTTGTGATCATCGGGAGATAAAGCAGGTTTGTTCACCAGGAAGAAACATGGTGGACTGGTTGTGATCATCGGGAGATAAAGCAGGTTTGTTCACCAGGAAGAAACATGGTGGACTGGTTGTGATCATCGGGAGATAAAGCAGGTTGGACTGGTTCACCAGGAAGAAACATGGTGGACTGGTTGTGATCATCGGGAGATAAAGCAGGTTTGTTCACCAGGAAGAAACATGGTGGACTGGTTGTGATCATCGGGAGATAAAGCAGGTTTGTTCACCAGGAAGAAACATGGTGGACTGGTTGTGATCATCGGGAGATAAAGCAGGTTTGTTCACCAGGAAGAAACATGGTGGACTGGTTGTGATCATCGGGAGATAAAGCAGGTTTGTTCACCAGGAAGAAACATGGTGGACTGGTTGTGATCATCGGGAGATAAAGCAGGTTTGTTCACCAGGAAGAAACATGGTGGACTGGTTGTGATCATCGGGAGATAAAGCAGGTTTGTTCACCAGGAAGAAACATGGTGGACTGGTTGTGATCATCGGGAGATAAAGCAGGTTTGTTCACCAGGAAGAAACATGGTGGACTGGTTGTGATCATCGGGAGATAAAGCAGGTTTGTTCACCAGGAAGAAACATGGTGGACTGGTTGTGATCATCGGGAGATAAAGCAGGTTTGTTCACCAGGAAGAAACATGGTGGACTGGTTGTGATCATCGGGAGATAAAGCAGGTTTGTTCACCAGGAAGAAACATGGTGGACTGGTTGTGATCATCGGGAGATAAAGCAGGTTTGTTCACCAGGAAGAAACATGGTGGACTGGTTGTGATCATCGGGAGATAAAGCAGGTTTGTTCACCAGGAAGAAACATGGTGGACTGGTTGTGATCATCGGGAGATAAAGCAGGTTTGTTCACCAGGAAGAAACATGGTGGACTGGTTGTGATCATCGGGAGATAAAGCAGGTTTGTTCACCAGGAAGAAACATGGTGGACTGGTTGTGATCATCGGGAGATAAAGCAGGTTTGTTCACCAGGAAGAAACATGGTGGACTGGTTGTGATCATCGGGAGATAAAGCAGGTTTGTTCACCAGGAAGAAACATGGTGGACTGGTTGTGATCATCGGGAGATAAAGCAGGTTTGTTCACCAGGAAGTAACATGGTGGACTGGTTGTGATCATCGGGAGATAAAGCAGGTTTGTTCACCAGGAAGAAACATGGTGGACTGGTTGTGATCATCGGGAGATAAAGCAGGTTTGTTCACCAGGAAGAAACATGGTGGACTGGTTGTGATCATCGGGAGATAAAGCAGGTTTGTTCACCAGGAAGAAACATGGTGGACTGGTTGTGATCATCGGGAGATAAAGCAGGTTTGTTCACCAGGAAGAAACATGGTGGACTGGTTGTGATCATCGGGAGATAAAGCAGGTTTGTTCACCAGGAAGAAACATGGTGGACTGGTTGTGATCATCGGGAGATAAAGCAGGTTTGTTCACCAGGAAGAAACATGGTGGACTGGTTGTGATCATCGGGAGATAAAGCAGGTTTGGTTCACCAGGAAGAAACATGGTGGACTGGTTGTGATCATCGGGAGATAAAGCAGGTTTGTTCACCAGGAAGAAACATGGTGGACTGGTTGTGATCATCGGGAGATAAAGCAGGTTTGTTCACCAGGAAGAAACATGGTGGACTGGTTGTGATCATCGGGAGATAAAGCAGGTTTGTTCACCAGGAAGAAACATGGTGGACTGGTTGTGATCATCGGGAGATAAAGAGGTTTGTTCACCAGGAAGAAACATAAAGCAGGTTTGTTCACCAGGAAGAAACATGGTGGACTGGTTGTGATCATCGGGAGATAAAGCAGGTTGGTTCACCAGGAAGAAACATGGTGGACTGGTTGTGATCATCGGGAGATAAAGCAGGTTTGTTCACCAGGAAGAAACATGGTGGACTGGTTGTGATCATCGGGAGATAAAGCAGGTTTGTTCACCAGGAAGAAACATGGTGGACTGGTTGTGATCATCGGGAGATAAAGCAGGTTTGTTCACCAGGAAGAAACATGGTGGACTGGTTGTGATCATCGGGAGATAAAGCAGGTTTGTTCACCAGGAAGAAACATGGTGGACTGGTTGTGATCATCGGGAGATAAAGCAGGTTTGTTCACCAGGAAGAAACATGGTGGACTGGTTGTGATCATCGGGAGATAAAGCAGGTTTGTTCACCAGGAAGAAACATGGTGGACTGGTTGTGATCATCGGGAGATAAAGCAGGTTTGTTCACCAGGAAGAAACATGGTGGACTGGTTGTGATCATCGGGAGATAAAGCAGGTTTGTTCACCAGGAAGAAACATGGTGGACTGGTTGTGATCATCGGGAGATAAAGCAGGTTTGTTCACCAGGAAGAAACATGGTGGACTGGTTGTGATCATCGGGAGATAAAGCAGGTTTGTTCACCAGGAAGAAACATGGTGGACTGGTTGTGATCATCGGGAGATAAAGCAGGTTTGTTCACCAGGAAGAAACATGGTGGACTGGTTGTGATCATCGGGAGATAAAGCAGGTTTGTTCACCAGGAAGAAACATGGTGGACTGGTTGTGATCATCGGGAGATAAAGCAGGTTTGTTCACCAGGAAGAAACATGGTGGACTGGTTGTGATCATCGGGAGATAAAGCAGGTTTGTTCACCAGGAAGAAACATGGTGGACTGGTTGTGATCATCGGGAGATAAAGCAGGTTTGTTCACCAGGAAGAAACATGGTGGACTGGTTGTGATCATCGGGAGATAAAGCAGGTTTGTTCACCAGGAAGAAACATGGTGGACTGGTTGTGATCATCGGGAGATAAAGCAGGTTTGTTCACCAGGAAGAAACATGGTGGACTGGTTGTGATCATCGGGAGATAAAGCAGGTTTGTTCACCAGGAAGAAACTTGGTGGACTGGTTGTGATCATCGGGAGATAAAGCAGGTTTGTTCACCAGGAAGAAACTTGGTGGACTGGTTGTGATCATCGGGAGATAAAGCAGGTTTGTTCACCAGGAAGAAACATGGTGGACTGGTTGTGATCATCGGGAGATAAAGCAGGTTTGTTCACCAGGAAGAAACTTGGTGGACTGGTTGTGATCATCGGGAGATAAAGCAGGTTTGTTCACCAGGAAGAAACATGGTGGACTGGTTGTGATCATCGGGAGATAAAGCAGGTTTGTTCACCAGGAAGAAACATGGTGGACTGGTTGTGATCATCGGGAGATAAAGCAGGTTGGTTCACCAGGTAAAGTCTATCTGGAATTGTTTTGACTTATAATTCACTGTGCTTTATTTTGTTTTTAGTTTCGTTCACGTGAATCACAACTTTTTTGACTTAACACAATTAATTCAAAACAGTTGTGATTCACCAAACTATTTCCTCTTTGATACGCACTATTTCCTCTTTGATACACACTATTTCCTCTTTGATACATACTATTTCCACTTTGATACATACTATTTCCTCTTTGATACATACTATTTCCACTTTGATACATACTATTTCCACTTTGATACATACTATTTCCTCTTTGATACATACTATTTCCACTTTGATACACACTATTTCCTCTTTGATACACACTATTTCCTCTTTGATACACACTATTTCCTCTTTGATACACACTATTTCCTCTTTGATACACACTATTTCCTCGTTGATACACACTATTTCCTCGTTGATACACACTATTTCCTCGTTGATACACACTATTTCCTCTTTGATACACACTATTTCCTCTTTGATACACACTATTTCCTCTTTGATACACACTATTTCCTCTTTGATACACACTATTTCCTCTTTGATACACACTATTTCCTCTTTGATACACACTATTTCCTCTTTGATACACACTATTTCCTCTTTGATACACACTATTTCCTCTTTGATACACACTATTTCCTCTTTGATACACTATTTCCTCTTTGATACACTATTTCCTCTTTGATACACACTATTTCCTCTTTGATACACTATTTCCTCTTTGAATTACACTACTTCCTCTTTGATACACACTACTTCCTCTTTGATACACGCTACTTCCCCTCTCATACACACTACTTCCTCTTTGATACACACTACTTCCTCTTTGATATACACTATTTCCTCTTTGATACACACTATTTCCTCTTTGATACACGCTACTTCCCCTCTCATACACACTACTTCCTCTTTGATACACACTACTTCCTCTTTGATACACACTACTTCCTCATTCTGATGTAACAACATGTTAGTGTTCTGGTGTAACAACATGTTAGTGTTCTGGTGTAACAACATGTTAGTGTTCTGGTGTAACAACATGTTAGTGTTCTGGTGTAACAACATGTTAGTGTTCTGGTGTAACAACATGTTAGTGTTCTGGTGTAACAACATGTTAGTGTTCTGATGTAACAACATGTTAGTGCACTGTTATAACATATTACTGTATTGCTTTAGTATATTAGTATACTGTCTGAGCATATTTCTATAATGTTTTTGTATGATTCTGTAGTGTTGTTGCGTGTTGGATTACCATTGGTTTGTGTTAATGTGTTGTTGTTGTGTGTTTCTGCGCTGTCTTTTGTGGTTTATTGTACTCTTTTTATTAGGTACTGTATTGTTCTGGCTTTTTACTTTACTCTTCTTGCATGTTACTATTCTTGTATGTTGATATACTGTTGCTCTATGTTGCTGCACTTTTCTGCCACATCTTCCTTAACTAAGTCCCCCAAATTGACATTTATATCTCCGAAAACAATTATGTTGACTCAGAATTCACAAAATATTCACTGAATACTTCTTAGGATCCATAATCTTCTCTCATCAACACTTATCTCCACTATATGAATTAATACAAATATTGCTATAAATAATACCCGCAAAAAATAACAAGCCTCCGGGGATAAAGTTGACCATCATGGTGTCTCCATCTATTGGCAAAGAAAATATCAACAGACGATTATGCAATCTGACAAATTCGCCTCTTTGTTTATGTCTGGTATACTGCTGTTTTATTCACTTATATGTTGCTGTATTGTTTATATGCAGCCTTAGCAACAACAATTGTCTTTTTCAACAATTCATTTCTTTTTATGTTAAATTTTTGCTAAGCTGTGTTCATCCAAACATTCACTTCCCTTTTTAATCTGTCTGTCTCTTATTTATTACAAAAATTTAGTGTTTGCCATCAGTGTGTGACTCACAGTTGTGTCATATACATTGTTTGCCATCAGTGTGTGTCTCACAGTTGTGTCATATACATTGTTTGCCATCAGTGTGTGACTCACAGTTGTGTCATATGCATTGTTTGCCATCAGTGTGTGACTCACAGTTGTGTCATATACATTGTTTGCCATCAGTGTGTGTCTCACAGTTGTGTCATAAACATTGTTTGCCATCAGTGTGTGACTCACAGTTGTGTTATATACATTGTTTGCCATCAGTGTGTGACTCACAGTTGTGTCATATACATTGTCTGCGATACTGTCAAGTGTACTTAAAAAATAGTTTATAATTCTATATAATACTGAGTTCTGGTGTTTTTGAACAATATTATAAGTAAAAGATGACATGAAAGTTACACTTGTTAATAACTATCACAATGATGATGTTTGAGTTATTCTTGTCTCTTTATAAACAAAAATATATAGAAGCATCCCGTTTCATTTCAGTTTTTTTGTAAATAACTTATACAATAATATCAAATTCAGAATAGAATCATGTAGGTAGGTATAATAATTTGAAAAACATAAATGTAGCTCATAATAAAATAAAAAAATAAAAATACCTTTGGTTATTATACTCAAGTTTATTTTAAATTAATTTTATAAGAATTATTTTGAATAACATTCTCAGTAAAAACTCTAGTGTTTGCTCTTTTACCTTAGCTTATAGTATTTATTGTATTTAATTAACATTTCGTAATTATCTATATTATATTAATTATATTTATGGTGCTACATTATCTGGGTATCATAATTAATGTTAAAGTTGACAGTAGTTGTTGTACTTACAAACTTCCTCCTGAACCTCATCATCATCCTCAAAGATTCTCTTTGTAAAGAAATATTTCATGGATTCATTTTTTCAACCATTTCCTCTAGAACTTAATACTTTAGAGTTCGTACAATTAATAAGAGCATAAGAATGGAGGAACACTGCATGAGGCCTACTGGCCCATACCAGGCAGGACCATCTCAAAACCAATCATTTCCACCTTCTTATTTCTCCAACCTATTTCCAAAACTAACAAACCTTTCACATTTTTTTATTTATCTAACCTATTTTTAAATTTCTCGATGGTTTTAGCCTCTATGATCTTACTTGGTAGATTGTTACACTCACCGACAACTCTCAAAACCTGTACTTTCCTACGTACATTCTAAATTTAAATTTATTCAATTTATAACCATTATTTTGAGTTCTTTCCAGACTCAATTTCCTTGGTACTTTATTTGTATTGCCTTTGTTTATGTTTGTCTTTTACGTATATACCTAAATGTTAATATCCTCTTATTTTAGGTCTCTGGAGTGAAGGTTCAAGACTCTCAGTCTGTCCTCGTATGAAAGATGCCTTATATTATGGATTAGTTATGATTTCATTCTCTGAATGTTGTCCAATGCATTCATATCCATTCTCTAGTATGGTGACCAAAACTGAGCTGGTGAGTGTTGATAAGTGAGTGTTGATAAATGGTTCAGAGAACCGACAAAGATCTGATAAATTAGACACATGTGCAACACTTTGGGTACCTTTATTGTGGAAACGTTCCGCCACGTTCAGAGAGAGTTTGAGGTAATCAGTTCTTCAGTCTGGAGTCAGGTATTAAGTCCATCATTCGTGAAAAGAATATAGAATATGCACGAAGAAGTGACTGCAGACATATAGTAGCATGTAAGTTCTTTCTTCTCTCATATTCTGTATTCTTTTCAAGACTGATGGACTGATTACATCGAGTCCAGGCTGAGGGACTGATTACCTAAAACTCCAACTGATTTTTCACCATTCTTCTTTGTACTGGACTGATAACGCCACTGTGTGGCGAAATGTTTTCACAGTAAGGATACCGAAGCGTTGTACATGTGTCTAATTTATCATACTCTATGTGAGATCTTATTGGTGATGTGTGCACCTGTAAACTAACTTTTGAACTCCTGTTACTTAAACTTTTTGCTATTAAAACCAAGTAATCTGATAAATTTATTGCACACAATTAGGCACTGTTATCTTGGCTTCAGATTTCTACTGACAATAACTCCCATAATGGAAGTTTATCAGAGACCTTAACAATAAGACGCGTTGTCCAGGCTTCAGAATTGTCTGCTAAAATTCTTTTTGTCCCAAGATCAGATCCTCCGAACTGAGAGACTATTTTTATCTCAAAGAGCTTTTGTTAAATGTTTGTGATGGTCATTGTTGTTTATGTTAGCAAAGAAATGGTGAAAGAAATGAAGCTGTGGAAGAATTACTAAGCAAGAAAGTCTTATTAAATTATTTATTAATTATTTAGGGTAAATCACTATCTTTCTAACGATTATTCACAAGAGTTTCGTTTTAGTTTTATGCACAACTTTACATCTTACTTTGAAGGTCTTTTGATTACTGTAAACAAGTATATTTTGATAGGGAACACTATTATGCTTAGGAATCTGTTGATAATGTCACCATAGTGACTCCGACCCAACTGGAAAGTAATCCTTAACATTGGAAGAATACTTTTGAAACTTCTAAACCCAGTGAACCCTCAGTGACGTCACTGCTGTTGGAAAACTAAAACTACCGTCGCTAATTGATAATAACATCAGCTATATTTGGGAAAACATTAAAACTATCGTAAACAGAAATTTCGTCTGTATAATTATATCTTGCTTTCATTGCATCTTTTCTCTTGTAAACAGACATGAATAACTAAAACAAAATAAATGATTTGTTGTCAAGTACATGACTTATTATGTATAGTAAAACAAGATATCACTGCATAAAACAGCAGTATAGGAGATAGTAACAAAGAAACAAACTAGCCAGGTTGTGGCAGTGACTGACACAATCTTGTCAGCAGAACGAGACTATGATGGACGATTTTATTTTCACTGTCACTAATTTTTGTTGTGAATGTTTTGGGAACTTGAGTCATGGGATGACATGAATGTTAATATTGGAGACACTGTTGTGGAAGATACAGTGGGAAAGTTTACTGTGCTTGATCTCAATAACAATATACAACCTTCAACTTACCTCAATAATACCGCAAGAATGTTAACATGCAATAACGGTAAATACACACAAAAAATTGAAGCAACACGGAAGAACAGTAATGTAATTTACAAGAAGTGTAGTAGCATAAAAGACACATTAAAAACAACAGAGTAACACAAAACAGAAGAGTAAAACAGTACAATAACACACGTAAAATAACTCATAATAACAATACATAAATACAGAGAAGCAGTAGTATAACACACAAGTATAGTAAATTATTAGAACAATAAGTAAGATTGAACTTAAGAACAATAAGTAAGATTGAACTTAAGAACAATAAGTAAGATTGAACATAAGAACAATAAGTAAGATTGAACTTAAGAACAATAAGTAAGATTGAACTTAAGAACAATAAGTAAGATTGAACTTAAGAACAATAAGTAAGATTGAACTTAAGAACAATAAGTAAGATTGAACTTAAGGACAATAAGTAAGATTGAACTTAAGAACAATAAGTAAGATTGAACATAAGAACAATAAGTAAGATTGAACTTAAGAACAATAAGTAAGATTGAACTTAAGAACAATAAGTAAGATTGAACTTAAGAACAATAAGTAAGATAAGTAAGATTGAACATAAGAACAATAAGTAAGATTGAACTTAAGAACAATAAGTAAGATTGAACTTAAGAACAATAAGTAAGATTGAACTTAAGAACAATAAGTAAGATTGAACTTAAGAACAATAAGTAAGATAGAACATAAGAACAATAAGTAAGATTGAACTTAAGAACAATAAGTAAGATTGAACTTAAGAACAATAAGTAAGATTGAACTTAAGAACAATAAGTAAGATTGAACTTAAGAACAATAAGTAAGATTGAACTTAAGAACAATAAGTAAGATTGAACTTAAGAACAATAAGTAAGATTGAACTTAAGAACAATAAGTAAGATTGAACTTAAGAACAATAAGTAAGATTGAACTTAAGAACAATAAGTAAGATTGAACTTAAGAACAATAAGTAAGATTGAACTTAAGAACAATAAGTAAGATTGAACTTAAGAACAATAAGTAAGATTGAACTTAAGAACAATAAGTAAGATTGAACTTAAGAACAATAAGTAAGATTGAACTTAAGAACAATAAGTAAGATTGAACTTAAGAACAATAAGTAAGATTGAACTTAAGAACAATAAGTAAGATTGAACTTAAGAACAATAAGTAAGATTGAACTTAAGAACAATAAGTAAGATTGAACTTAAGAACAATAAGTAAGATTGAACTTAAGAACAATAAGTAAGATTGAACTTAAGAACAATAAGTAAGATTGAACTTAAGAACAATAAGATAGAACATAAGAATAATACAGCAATACGCAATAAAAATGCTGTAGAACAGTTCAGTATTACATAATAAAAATACAGTAACATACAGTAGAACAGCACAGTAATATATAATGGAAATACAGTAAAATACAGTAGAACAGTGCAGTAATACATAAAAATACAGTAACATACAGTAGAACAGTACAGTAATACAAAAAAATACAGTAACATACAGTGGAACAGTACAGTAATACATAAAAATACAGTAACATACAGTACAACAGTGCAGTAATACATAAAAATACAGTAACATACAGCAGAACAGTACAGTAATACATAAAAATACAGTAACATACTACTGTATGTACATAAGTACCGCACAAGAACATACAAAACAACACAGTAAAATAGGGAAACACTAGAGCAACAAACTATTACATAAAACAACAAACAGTATTAGATACATTAACAAAGTTGTAGCAGCCAGGTTGTAGGATCCACACCTGACATGAAGAGTTGTAGCAGCCAGGTTGTAGGATCCACACCTGACATGAAGAGTTGTAGCAGCCAGGTTGTAGGATCCACACCTGATAATATTTTTCGTCTAGAGGTCGAGTCTCACAGTTTCTTGTACTTATTTTCTTGCCGGAGATATTTTATGTGATTGTGATTGTGAATATTTTTCTAAATATAGAGAAGGTGAGAAAAGTGAACACATGAAAAATAAGAAAGTGGAAGAGACTTTAATTGTTCAGTAATTATTTCTGGTGACTTCTTACCATCCATAGGACAGTTCATAAGTGTCTTTTTTCTTTATCTAAGACAAGTTTATTTCAATTGTCGCTTCTATACATCTTCACATTTCATGTGAAGAAATGGGAAGCTAATTACACTTAAGAATTTCCTCATTTCCTGTGTAAAATAATAGAAATTTTACATCTGTGTGAGACAGCGCAGATATGTGCATGGGAATGTGCACACATGTGTGAGACAGCGCAGATATGCGCATGAGAATGTGCACACAAGTGTGAGACAGTGCAGACATCCGCTTGAGAATGTGCACACAAGTGTGAGTGATATAAGTCTCAGAATATTAAACACAGTAAGTGTGCTTGGGAATTTGTATTTACATACTTGTTAGACTTGGACGAGAGTATTATGTGTTGTAATTTACGTGCCTGCTTGTGTGTGTGTGTGTGTGTACTCACCTATTTGTGGTTGCAGGGGCCGAGACTCAGCTCCTGGCCCCGCCTCATCACTGACCGCTACTGGGTCCTCCCTCTCCCTGCTCCATGAGCTTCATCATACCTCGTCTTAAAACTATGTATGGTTCCTGCCTCCACTACATCACTTGCCAGATTATTCCACTTTCAAACAACTCTATGGCTGAAGAAATACATCCTAACATCCCTTTGACTCATCTGAGTCTTCAATTTCCAATTGAGGCCCCTTGTTTTTATGTCGTTATCATGTCTTCCCTGACCCTCCTGTCCTCCAGTGTTGTCAGGCCGATTTCCCTTAACTTTTCTTCGTAGGATATTCCCCTTAGCTCTGGAACCAGCCTTGTTACAAATCTTTGCACATTCTCTAATTTCTTGACGTGCTTGACCAGGTGTGAGTTCCAAACTGGTGCTGCGTACTCCAATATGAGCCTGTTGTACACAGTGTACAGTCTTGAATGATTCCTTTCTGAGGTATCGGAACGCTATTCTCAGGTTTGCCAGGAGCCCATATGCCGCAGCAGTTATCTGGTTAATGTGTGCTTCCGGAGATGTTCTCGGTATTAAGCTCACCCCTAGATCTCCTTGAGTGAGGTTTGCAGTCTTTGGCCACCTAGCCTATACTCTGTCTGCGGTCTTCTTTGCCTTTCCCCGATCTTCATGACTTTGCATTTGGCGGGGCTAAATTCTAGGAGCCAGTTGCTGGACCACGCGTCCAGCCTGTCTAAGTCTCTTTGTAGTCCTATCTGATCCGCATCTGATATAATTCTCCTCATTAACTTCACATCATCTGCAAACAGGGACACTTCTGAGTCTATCTCTTCCGTCATGTCATTCACATATACCAAGAACAGCACTCGTCCCAGACTGGGCCCTGTGGGACCCCTCTCGTCAAAGGCTCCGACTGTGATACCTCATCACGTACCGTAACTCGCTCTTGTCTCCCTGTCAGGTATTCTCTGATCCATTGCAGTGCCCTTCCTGTTATACATGCCTGATCCTCTAGCTTCTGCACTACTCTCTTGTGAGGAACTATGTCGAAGGCTTTGTTGCAGTCAACCCACCCTCCCTCTCATGTCTTACTTCAGTTGCCTTGTCATAAAACTCCAATAGGTTTGTGGCACAGGATTTACCTTCCATGAATCTGTGCCGACTGTCGTTTATAATCTAGTTCCGTTCCAGGTGCTCCACCACTCTCCTCCTGATAATCTTCACCATCAGTTTGCATACTATACACATCAGTAATTCTGGTCTATAGTTTAGTGCCTCGTTTCTGTCTCTTAAAGATGGGGACTACATTTGCCATCTTCTATATTCAAATTCAAATTCAATTCAAATTCAAAGTTTATTCTCTATAAGGATTACAATGCTGAGTTTACAGAAATTTGGTTATTGTTTGGTTTACATGTAGTAAAATTGTGATTACAGAGTGTACCACTAGAACGCTTAGCATGGCTAGGCATTTCGGGCATACTTAGTTTTATTCTTAATTGTAAAATATTACAAATTATGAGGTAAGTTGGTATTATGGCTAAGTGACTAAATACTAGTTTATGAGTTTAGCAATGTGAATGCTTTTGTTTTGGCACAGTATATAGTTTCAGTATTGGAGTATCACAGGATTCATTATTTTAAGACTGAGATTAATATTTCTGTTTATGGTCAAATGAGTGAGCGAGTGTAAGTGTGAACCACCAGGTGGTATTCGTGTAGTTAGTTGACGGGGTGTATCAGGGAGATAAGATGCTTTCTAATGGTAGTTTTGAAGGTGATGAATGTGTCTGCAGTTCTAGAGTTCTCAGGTAGGGTATTCCAGATTTTAGGGCCTTTGACATACATTGAATTTTTGTAAAGGTTTAGTCGGACACGGGGAATGTCGTAGAGATGTTTGTGTCTGGTGTTATGCCTGTGGGTTCTGTCACAACTATCAAGAAAGCGTTTTAGGTCAAGGTTGATATTAGAGTTTAAGGCCCTGTAGATATAGATTGCACAGTAGTAAGTGTGGATGTACTGAACTGGGAGTAAGTTTAGATCTTTGAAGAGTGGGGGGGTGTGCTGCCAGGGATGGGATTTAGTGATTATTCTTACTGCAGCTTTTTGTTGGGTTATTATTGGCTTTAGGTGTGTTGCTGCAGTTGATCCCCAAGCACAAATAGCATAGGTGAGGTATGGATAAATAAGTGAGTGGTATAGTGTGAGAAGGGCATTTTGCGGCACGTAGTATCGTATCTTGGAGAGGATCCCAACCGTTTTGGATACTTTTTTGGCTATATGCTGGATATGGGTGCTGAAATTCAGGTTGTTGTCAAGGTATAAGCCTAGGAATTTTCCCCCATTATTTCTGGTAATTAGAGTGTTGTCAATCTTAATGTTAATTTGTGCATCTCCTGCTCTGCTACCAAACATAATATAGTAAGTTTTGTCAGTTTTAAGCGTAAGTTTATTGGCTGTCATCCAAGTCGATATTTTAATCAGCTCCTCATTCACAATGGTGTTGAGGGTGGCAAGATTAGGGTGAGAGATGACATAAGTCGTGTCATCAGCAAAGAGAATGGGTTTCAGGTGTTGGGATACGTTTGGAAGGTCATTGATGTATATGAGGAAGAGCAGGGGACCAAGGACACTTCCCTGCGGAACTCCAGTATCAAGTGGCCGTGTTGCTGATGCTGTATCTTTAATGGTGACGTACTGATACCTATTAGTAATGTAAGATTTGAAATAAGCAAGCGCATGGCCTCTTATACCGTAGTGGTCAAGTTTGTGGAGTAGGATTTGGTGGTTTACTGTGTCAAAAGCTTTTCTTAGGTCAATAAAAATTCCTAGTGGATATTCCTTATTTTCCAATGCTGTGTAAAGCAGATCTAGCATTTTTATGATTGCATCATTAGTGCTTTTATTTTTCCTGAATCCAAACTGGCAGGGGTTGAGTATGTTTTGAGCCGTTATAAATGAATACAGTCTCTTGTACACGAGTTTCTCAAAGATTTTGGATAGCAATGGTAAGTTAGATATTGGCCTATAGTTGTTTAAGTCTGTAGGGTCACCACCTTTATGTATTGGTGTAACCCTTGCCATCTTGAGTAGTTTCGGGAAGGTGCTAGTCTCTATTGACTTGTTAAAAAGTAATGAAATAGCATGCGAAAGGACATGGGCCGCTCGCTTGTACAGTAATGGTGGGACATGAGACAGATTCCCCGAGTTATTTTTAAGTGACTTTATGATCCCAATGACTTCCGTGGGCTCAGTTGGTGCAAGATAGAAGGAATTAGGGAAATTTCCATCTAGGTAGTCCCCGGCATGGGCATTGGTATGTGGGATTTTACTGGCGAGATTAGATCCTATGTTTGAGAAGTCGTTTATCTTGTTAGCTGTGTCAGTGGGATGTAGTGGTGTTTCATTAGGTTTAGTTAGGACAATATTCTTGGTTTTTCTCAGTTTGTGGGTCCCTAGAATCTGAGAGAGTGTTTTCCAGGTCTTTTTTATATCTCCTCTAGTGTCTGTGAATCTACTGGAGTAGTATAGTTGTTTGGCTTTTTTTATTACTTTGGTGAGAGCTGATGAATAGTGTTTAAGAGTATCTTTGTGTATTAAGCCCTGTCTATATTGCTTTTCATATTGGTGTTTCTTGTCTATGGATTTCAGAATGGTGCTGGTTAGCCATGGGCAACCAAGCCGTTTGTTTGTGATCTGTTTTGTTTTTATAGGACAATGTTTGTTGTATAGTCTAAGTAATTTGTTAAGAAAGATGTCTGTCCAGTCATCAATACCATTGGCCTTGGAGAATTCTGTAGGCCAATCAACAGTCTCTAGGTCAGCTGTGAACTTCCTTACTGAGGCCTCGTCATGGAGTCTAAATGAGACTTTGTTGTATTCAAGAGGTGGTTTACTAATGTTTGTCAGGAGGAAGGTAGGGTAGTGGTCTGTAGTGCTATCTGTGATTATCCCTGATTTAAGGGGGGCTAGTATATTGGTCCATATGTGGTCTATTATGGTTGCACTTGTCTCAGTGAGCCTGGTTGGTTTAGTTATTGTTGGTATGAGAAATGTGTTGTTCATATTGTTGATGAAATCAGTTACAGGCTGATCATCTAGTAAGCCAAGGTTGATGTTGAAGTCTCCAGGTAGTTGCCCAGTTTCAAGAGATGTTTTGATGATTGTGGTTAATGGCACACACAGTGTCTCTGCTCCCTCTCTAAGGACCCATGGAGAGATGTTGTCCGGTCCCACCGCCTTTGAGGTATCAAATTCACATAGAAGCTTCTTCACCTCTTCCTTGGTTGTGTGTATTTCATCCAACACTTGTTGGTTTATCCCTTGTTGGTGTACCCCTCTGCTTTGTCTTCCCAGTGTCTCTTCTGCCTCCACTGCAAATACTTCCTTTAATCCCGTGTTAAGCTCTTCACATACTTTATCGTTTCTTGTGAGCTGCCCCACCTTCTTTCCTCAGCCTGATTACCTGATCCTTGACTGTCGTCTTCCTCCTGATGTAGCTATAAAGCAGTTTCGGGTCAGACTTGACTTTCGATGCTATGTCGTTTTCGAACTGCCGCTGGGCATACGCGTTTCTGGCTCGTCGACTAATCTCTTTGTTTTCCTGGGTCTTTTGCCTTCTGTACTTTTTCCATTATCTAGCGCTGTTAGGTTTTGCCTTCCCAACACCTGCTGGTAAACCAGGGGCTCGTTCTGGTCTTCCCATTATTTCTGGTACCCTTGGGAACAAAGCTTTCCTCTGCCTCCTTGCATTTTGTTGTTACGCAGTCCATCATTTCGTGTACTGACTTTGTGCGTGTGTGTGTGTGTGTGTGTGTGTGTGTGTGTGTACTCACCTAATTGTACTCACCTAGTTGAGGTTGCAGGGGTCGAGTCCGAGCTCCTGGCCCCGCCTCTTCACAGGTCGCTACTAGGTCACTCTCCCTGAAGAGTGAGCTTTATCATACCTCTGCTTAAAGCTTTGTATGGATCCTGCCTCCACTACATCGCTTCCCAAACTATTCCACTTCCTGACTACTCTGTGGCTGAAAAAATACTTCGTAACATCCCTGTGATTCATCTGCGTCTTTAACTTCCAACTGTCCCCTTGTTACTGTGTCCAATCTCTGGAACCTCCTGTCTTTGTTCACCTTGTCAATTCCTCTCAGTATTTTGTATGTCGTTATCATGTCCCCTCTATCTCTCCTGTCCTCTAGTGTCGTCAGGTTGATTTCCCTTAACCTCTCCTCGTAGGACATATCTCTTAGCTCTGGGACTAGTCCTGTTGCCAACCTATGCACTTTCTCTAGTTTCTTTACGTGCTTGGCTAGGTGTGGGTTTCAAACTGGTGCCGCATACTCCAATATGGGCCTAACGTACACGGTGTACAGGGTCCTGAACGATTCCTTATTAAGATGTCGGAATGCTGTTGTGAGGTTTGCTAGGCGCCCATATGCTGCGGCCGTTATTTGGTTGATGTGCTCTTCAGGAGATGTGCCTGGTGTTATACTCACCCCAAGATCTTTTTTTTGTAGTCTCTGGTCCCCTAGACTGTACTCCGTCTGCCGTCTTCTTTGCCCTTCCCCAATCTTCATGACTTTGCACTTGGTGGGATTGAACTCCAGGAGCCAATTGCTGGACCAGGTCTGCAGCCTGTCCAGATCCCTTTGTAGTTCTGCCTGGTCTTCGATCGAGTGAATTCTTCTCATCAACTTCACGTCATCTGCAAACAGGGACACCTCAGAGTCTATTCCTTCCGTCATGTCGTTCACAAATACCAGAAACAGCACTGGTCCTAGGACTGACCCCTGTGGGACCCCGCTGGTCACAGGTGCCCACTCTGACACCTCGCCACGTACCATGACTCGCTGCTGTCTTCCTGACAAGTATTCCCTGATCCATTGTAGTGCCTTCCCTGTTATCCCTGCTTGGTCCTCCAGTTTTTGCACCAATCTCTTGTGTTGAACTGTGTCAAACACCTTCTTGCAGTCCAAGAATATGCAATCCACCCACCCCTCTCTCTCTCTTGTCTTACTGCTGTCACCATGTCAAAGAACTCCAGTAGGTTTGTGACACAGGATTTCCCGTCCCTGAAACCATGTTGGCTGCTGTTGATGATATCATTCCTTTCTAGGTGTTCCACCACTCTTCTCCTGATAATCTTCTCCATGATTTTGCATACTATACATGTCAGTGACACTGGTCTGTAGTTTAGTGCTTCATGTCTGTCTCCTTTTTTAAAAATTGGGACTACATTTGCTGTTTTCCATGCCTCAGGCAATCTCCCTGTTTCGATAGATGTATTAAATATTGTTGTTAGGGGTACACATAGCGCCTCTGCTCCCTCTCTCAGGACCCATGGAGAGATGTTATCCTGCCCCATTGCCTTTGAGGTATCTAGCTCACTCAGTGTGTGTATGTGTGTGTGTATGTGTACTCACCTAATTGTACTCACCTAATTGTGGTTGCAGGGGTCGAGACTCAGCTTCTGGCCCCGCCTCTTCACTGATCGCTACTGGGTCCTCTCTCTCTCTGCTTCCTGAGCTTTGTCATACCTCTTCTTCAAACTATGTATGGTTCCTGCCTCCACTACTTCACTTGCTAGGCTATTCCACTTGCTGACAACTCTATGACTGAAGAAATACTTCCTAACGTCCCTGTGACTCGTCTGAGTCTTCAGCTTCCAGTTGTGACCCCTTGTCCCTGTGTCCCCTCTCTGGAACATCCTATCTCTGTCCACCTTTTCTATTCCCCGCAGTATCTTGTATGTCGTTATCATGTCTCCCCTGACCCTTCTGTCCTCCAGAGTCGTCAGTCCGATTTCCCTTAACGTTTCCTCGTACGACATTCCCTTGAGCTCTGGGACTAGCCTTGTTGCAAACCTTTGTACTTTCTCTAACTTCCTGACGTGCTTGACCAGGTGTGGGTTCCAGACTGGTGCTGCATACTCCAGTATGGGCCTAACATACACAGTGTACAGTGTCTTGAACGATTCCTTATTAAGGTATCGGAACGCTATTCTCAGGTTTGCCAGGCGCCCGTATGCTGCAGCGGTTATTTGGTCGACGTGTGCCTCCGGTGATGTGCTCGGTGTTATTGTCACCCCAAGGTCTTTCTCCCTGAGTGAGGTCTGTAGTCTTTGTCCACCTAGCCTATACTCTGTCTGCGGTCTTCTTTGCCCCTCCCCAATTTTCATGACTTTGCATTTGGCTGGACTGAATTCGAGAAGCCAGTTACTGGACCACATGTCCAGCCTGTCCAGGTCTCTTTGCAGTCCTGCCTCATCCTCATCCGATTTAATTCTTCTCATGAACTTCACGTCATCTGCGAACAGGGACACTTCAGAGTCTATTCCTTCCATCATGTCGTTCGCATATATCAAAAATAGCACTGGTCCTAGAACTGACCCCTGTGGGACCCCGCTCGTAACAGGCGCCCACTGTGATACCTCTTCACGTACCATGACTCGTTGCTGCCTCCCTGTCAGGTATTCCCTTATCCATTGCAGTGCACTCCCTTTTACATGCGCCTGATCCTCCAGCTTCTGCACTAATCTCTTGTGGGGAACTGTGTCAAAGGCCTTCCTGCAGTCTAGGAAAACGCAATCTACCCACCCCTCTCTCTCGTGTCTTACTTCTGTTACCTTGTCATAAAACTCCAGGAGGTTTGTGATACAAGATTTGCCTTCCATGAACCCATGCTGGTTTTCATTTATAATCTTGTTCCTTTCCAGGTGTTCGACCACTCTCCTCCTGATAATCTTCTCCATGACTTTGCACACAATACATGTCAGAGAGACAGGTCTGTAGTTTAGTGCCTCGTTACTGTTTCCTTTCTTATTAAATATGGGGACTACATTAGCTGTCTTCCATTTCTCAGGTAGTTGCCCAGTTTCAAGGGATGTGTTGAAGATTGTGGTTAGGGGCACGCACAGCATCTCTGCTCCTTCTCTAAGGACCCATGGGGAGATGTTGTCCGGTCCCATCGCCTTTGAGGTGTCAAGGTCACTTAAGAGCTTCTTCACCTTCTCCTCAGTTGTTCGTATGTCATCCAACACTTGTTGGTATATTCCCTCTTGATGTTCCCTTCTGTGCTGTCTTCCCACAGCCCTTCCTGTCTCTACTGTAAAAACTTCCTTAAATCTCCTGTTCAGCTCCTCACATACCTCCTGATCATTTCTTGTGAGTTCTCCACCTTCTGTCCTTAATCTGATCACCTGGTCTTTGACTGTTGTCTTCCTCCTGATGTGGCTATACAACAGTTTCGGGTCAGTCTTGATTCTCGATGCTATGTCATTTTCATACTGTCGCTGGGCCTCCCTCCTTACCTGTGCGTACTCATTCCTGGCTCTGCGACTGATCTCCCTATTTTCGTGTGTTCTCTGCCTTCTGTACTTTTTCCATTCTCTATTGCACTTTGTTTTTGCCTCCTTACACCGTCGGGTAAACCAGGGGCTCGCTCTGGTCTTCTCGTTGTTACTGTTGCCCTTGGGAATAAACCTTTCCACTGCCTCCTTGCATTTTGTTGTTACATATTCCATCATTTCATTTACTGGCTTTCCTGCCAGTTCTCTGTCCCACTGGACCTCCCGCAAGAAGTTCTTCAACCCTATGTAGTCCCCTCTTTCATAGTCAGGCTTTTCCCATTCAACTCCTCTTATTCTCTCCACTTGCAGCTCTACTATGTATTCAAAGCACAGAACCACGTGGTCGCTAGCTCCTAGGGGACTCTCATACTTGATGTCCTCAATGTCTGAGCTGCCCAGGGTGAACACAAGGTCCAATCTTGCGGGTTCATCCTCCCCTCTCACTCTGGTAGTGTCCTTAACATGTTGGTGCATGAGGTTTTCCAGCACCACGTCCAACATCCTGGCTCTCCATGTTTCGGGACCCCCATGTGGCTCCAGGTTTTCCCAGTCAATCTCCCTGTGGTTGAAATCCCCCATAACCAGCAACTTTGCTCTGCTGGAGTGAGCTGGAGTGTGTGTGTATGTGTGTGTGTGTGTGTGTGTGTGTATGTGTGTATGTGGGTGTTTGTATGTGTGTGTGTGTGTGTGTGTGTGTGTGTGTGTGTATGTGTGTGTGTGTGTGTGTGTGTGTATGTGTGTGTGTGTGTGTGTGTGTGTGTGTGTGTGTGTGTGTGTGTGTGTGTGTGTGTGTGTGTGTGTGTGTGTGTGTGTGTGTGTGTGTGTGTGTGTGTGTGTGTGTGTGTATGTGTGTATGTGTGTGTGTGTGTGTGTGTGTGTGTGTGTGTGTGTATGTGCATATGTGTATGTGTGTGTGTGTGTTAGTTACCATTTGGTCCTAGGCACATGTCGATTAGACACTAGGCCTGTTGTATGTGCATGCGTGTGTGTGTATGTGTGTGTGTGTGTGTAGGTGTGTGTGTGTGTAGGTGTGTGTGTGTGTAGGTGTGTGTGTGTGTGTGTGTGTGTGTGTGTGTGTGTGTGTGTGTGTGTGTGTGTGTGTATGGGTGTATATGTGTGTGTGTGTGTGTGTTTATGTGTGCGTGTACTCACCTAGTTGTACTCACCTAGTTGAGGTTGCGGGGTTCGAGTCCGAGCTCCTGGCCCCGCGTGTGTGTGTATGTGTGTGTGTGTGTGTGTGTGTGTGTGTGTGTGTGTGTGTGTGTGTGTGTGTGTGTGTGTGTGTGTGTGTGTGTGTGTGCGATTGTGTGTGTGTGTGTGTGTGTGTGTGTGTGTGTGTGTGTGTGTGTGTGTGTGTGTGTGTGTGTGTGTGTGTGTGTGTGTGTGTGATTGTGTGTGTGTGTGAGTGTGTGAGTGATTGTGTGTGTGTGTAAGTGTGTGAGTGTTTGTTATTCCTTCATCTCCTCATTAAAAATTAAGAATCTTCTCATAGCAACACATGAAACTCCTCATAACAACCTAAGAAACTTCTAATAATAATAACATAAATTCCTTATATTAACAACTACTCCTAACAACTTAAACCTTCAATTCAAGATCCTCGTAACTTCTTATTACATTTTTCTTGCTTCTCCAAGCGTCTTTTCTTAGCTCTCTCCTTCATATCAGCTTGTATGACTTTATTCTCTTGATCAACAAACATTGCTGTTAACATTCTATTGTGTTCAAGGATTTCTTTCCTTTCTTGGAGAATTTCCTGACGCAGGATTTTCTCATTTTCCATTTTCTTCTTCCATTTTCTAATTTCCTCTAGAAGCAATCGTCGTTGTTCATCCATTGTGATCTAGTTGTGACTAATACTCTTCACAATGAATTCAGGTGAAATAATCAAACAGGTGAAATAATCAAACAGGTGGAGGTGGGATTCGAACCCACGTTCTTTGTTGCAGAGTCGGATGCTTTACCAACTCGGCTATGGGGGTACGTTTGGAATAGTATATAAATTGATATTTATTCTACAATATTTCGTCAGAGTCATCAACTGAAACTCAACTGATGACTGAACAATGATTGTCAGGAAGCGATGACTGAAGTGTAGTGACAATTATGAAGTACTGACTTGTGCAGTGTAGTGAAGTACTTTGTAGTGATGTGTAGTGAAGTATGTGTGTGTGTGTGTGTGTGTGTGTGTGTGTGTGTGTGTGTGTGTGTGTGTGTGTGTGTGTGTGTGTGTGTGTGTGTGTGTGCATATGTGTATGTGTGTGTGTGTGTTAGTTACCATTTGGTCCTAGGCACATGTCGATTAGACACTAGGCCTGTTATATGTGCATGCCTGTGTGTGTAGGTGTGTGTGTGTGTACTCACCTAGTTGTACTCACCTAGTTGAGGTTGCGGGGGTCGAGTCCGAGCTCCTGGCCCCGCCTCTTCACTGATCGCTACTAGGTCACTCTCCCTGAGCCGTGAGCTTTATCATACCTCTGCTTAAAGCTATGTATGGATCCTGCCTCCACTACATCGCTTCCCAAACTATTCCACTTACTGACTACTCTGTGGCTGAAGAAATACTTCCTAACATCCCTGTGATTCATCTGTGTCTTCAGCTTCCAACTGTGTCCCCTTGTTACTGTGTCCAATCTCTGGAACATCCTGTCTTTGTCCACCTTGTCAATTCCTCTCAGTATTTTGTATGTCGTTATCATGTCCCCCCTATCTCTCCTGTCCTCCAGTGTCGTCAGGTTGATTTCCCTTAACCTCTCCTCGTAGGACATACCTCTTAGCTCTGGGACTAGTCTTGTTGCAAACCTTTGCACTTTCTCTAGTTTCTTCACGTGCTTGGCTAGGTGTGGGTTCCAAACTGGTGCCGCATACTCCAATATGGGCCTAACGTACACGGTGTACAGGGTCCTGAATGATTCCTTATTAAGATGTCGGAATGCTGTTCTGAGGTTTGCTAGGCGCCCATATGCTGCAGCAGTTATTTGGTTGATGTGCGCTTCAGGAGATGTGCCTGGTGTTATACTCACCCCAAGATCTTTTTCCTTGAGTGAGGTTTGTAGTCTCTGACCCCCTAGACTGTACTCCGTCTGCGGCCTTCTTTGCCCTTCCCCAATCTTCATGACTTTGCACTTGGTGGGATTGAACTCCAGGAGCCAATTGCTGGACCAGGTCTGCAGCCTGTCCAGATCCCTTTGTAGTTCTGCCTGGTCTTCGATCGAGTGAATTCTTCTCATCAACTTCACGTCATCTGCAAACAGGGACACCTCAGAGTCTATTCCTTCCGTCATGTCGTTCACAAATACCAGAAACAGCACTGGTCCTAGGACTGACCCCTGCGGGACCCCGCTGGTCACAGGTGCCCACTCTGACACCTCGCCACGTACCATGACTCGCTGCTGTCTTCCTGACAAGTATTCCCTGATCCATTGTAGTGCCTTCCCTGTTATCCCTGCTTGGTCCTCCAGTTTTTGCACCAATCTCTTGTGTGGAACTGTGTCAAACGCCTTCTTGCAGTCCAAGAAAATGCAATCCACCCACCCCTCTCTCTCTTGTCTTACTGCTGTCACCATGTCATAGAACTCCAGTAGGTTTGTGACACAGGATTTCCCGTCCCTGAAACCATGTTGGCTGCTGTTGATGAGATCGTTCCTTTCTAGGTGTTCCACCACTCTTCTCCTGATAATCTTCTCCATGATTTTGCATACTATACATGTCAGTGACACTGGTCTGTAGTTAATGCTTCATGTCTGTCTCCTTTTTTAAAGATTGGGACTACATTTGCTGTCTTCCATGCCTCAGGCAATCTCCCTGTTTCGATAGATGTATTGAATATTGTTGTTAGGGGTACACATAGCGCCTCTGCTCCCTCTCTCAATACCCATGGGGAGATGTTATCTGGCCCCATTGCCTTTGAGGTATCTAGCTCACTCAGAAGCCTCTTCACTTCTTCCTCGGTTGTGTGCACTGTGTCCAGCACTTGGTGGTGTGCCCCACCTCTCCGTCTTTCTGGAGTCCCTTCTGTCTCCTCTGTGAACACTTCTTTGAATCTCTTGTTGAGTTCTTCACATACTTCACGGTCATTTCTTGTTGTTGTTGTGTGTGTGTGTAGGTGTGTGTGTGTGTAGGTGTGTGTGTGTGTGTGTGTGTGTGTGTGTGTGTGTGTGTGTGTGTGTGTGTGTGTGTGTGTGTGTGTGTGTGTGTGTGTGTGTGTGTGTGTGTGTGTGTGTGTGTGTGTGTGTGTGTGTGTGTGTGTGTGTGTGTGTGTGTGTGTGTGTGTGTGTGTGTGTGTGTGTGTGTGTGTGTGTGTGTGTGTGTGTGTGTGTGTGTGTGTGTGTGTGTGTGTGTGTGTGTGTGTGTGTGTGTGTGTGCGTGTATGTATGAGTGCGTGTGCTCGTGTGTGTGTACTCACCTATATTTTCTCGTAGTTTTCAATACTTCATTAATTTGACTTCAGTGTTTGGAATTTTTCTCTGTAACATTGATCTTATTGACCTTCTCCCATTGTTTAACATTCAATCTTTCATCACCAACAATTCTTTTTTACGGTGCCATGGGAAGCTTCCCCAGTACCAGCTGTACAATTACTGCTGTAACTTGCAACTACACTACACTAAACACTATGTTCTTTTGTTCTTCTCGAAGCGCATTGTTATTTTCTTGAAGTATTTTTATGAATGTGTAAATGTACTTTACGGCTCTCACGCATTTTCAGCATTCTTTCCGCTCGAAGGCCAGACGGAAAATCACTATTTGTTTGGAGTTCACACACAAGCACACATGTGACTTTCTTAACACAAGAACCGGGGATGCAATGACCACACAGTGATGTAGTGAGCTCTGTTATCGTTAGTAACAAAATATACATGAAGGCCACAAAACAAATAAGGTACAAATATACATAATTTGTTTCACTAAGATTCTTATACATCGTGAAGTAACTTTGTTGTAACAACATTTCGCTCACTATAATATGCATAACAACACTAGAGAAACAGAGATCACGCTGTTATACATAGTAACACCATATATACATAAACCAAGCTGTTATACATAGTAACACCATATATACATAAACCAAGCTGTTATACATAGTAACACCATATATACATAAACCAAGCTGTTATACATAGTAACACCATATATACATAAACCAAGCTGTTATACATAGTAACACCATATATACATAAACCAAGCTGTTATACATAGTAACACCATATATACATAAACCAAGCTGTTATACATAGTAACACCATATATACATAAACCAAGCTGTTATACATAGTAACACCATATATACATAAACCAAGCTGTTATACATAGTAACACCATATATACATAAACCAAGCTGTTATACATAGTAACACCATATATACATAAACCAAGCTGTTATACATAGTAACACCATATATACATACACCAAACTGTTATACATGTTAACTCAGAAGATACGAAAAGGTGTATAAAATTAATTTTAACTTTAAAAACTATGGCATATAAATATAAGAAAATAATTTAAAATAATTGGCCTCACCATGGTGGTGTAACCGGACGCGAAGTTCTTCTCTTCTGGCTGGACTACGGTACGAGTCTACCCGGGTGGATGTATTTACACAGCACAGATTCTGTGTGTCCCTCTCTGTAAGTTCATCTGTCTGTATATAATGATATTCAAACATTTGTTGTAATATCATATATGGGTAATGCTCCATGGTGAGGCTACATTTGAAGAGTTAAGTTCCTCTTTGAGGAAATGCTGTGTTTGGGGTTCACAGCTCTCAACGTCCCCCTCAAATGTACTATAACAACTTCCTTTTTTTTCGTCTGATACGAAGCTGTTTTGTTGCTGAGTGAGTGTGTGAGTGTACAACATATTATTGCACATTGCTATAAAGTGTTTAGTGGGTGTGTGAGTGTTGAGCTGATTATTACACATTGTTAAAGTGTGTTGAGTGTGTGTGAGAGTGCAGAGTACACTATCACACATTGTTAAAGAATACTGAGTGGGTGTGGGAGTGTACAGTACATTAACACACATTGACACAGAGTGCAGTGATTGACCAAGTCACTGAACAAAGATCAACATAGATCAAAACGTTGTTCCATGAAAACACTGTTCTGCAAACAATGTCTTTTCTTCACCTTTTTAAATAGCACAAATCATCACCTATTTTTTAAAACATTAAAACTTTGTAATTTAATATAGCAAAGGAAGTTTTCTGTGTAATTATTGTAATTTCCAGTCGCACAATGGAGAATAAAATGACATTATAAACTCTCTTCTTGAATCTTTGACTTGTTAAGATTCAAGAAGTTGAATGTTTGCTGATACATGTAAATACACTCGAATAAGTACACATAAATAACAACATTCATGAACATTAAGTGGAACATGTAAATGTTCCACTACAAGATCAGTTATTTCTAACTGATCTTGTAGTTCAATGTTCTCAGGTGATACAGAGAAATGTTTGTTGAACGACTGAACAATGTTCACTGCCTACAACACATCAGGTACCAGTAATATTACCTAAAGTACCAAATATTAATATCTGACGAAATACACTGTGTGATGTATAATTTATAATGGTGAAGAAAATAAACTTTATCAAGTTATAACTTGATCAGTCTCAGAACTGTTATAATGTGTTCTTAACATTATAACAATGTTGAGACTGATCACACACACTCAGCACTTATTAACACTGTTATAACGTGTTCTTCACTCACATACACACTCAGTAATCATTAACATTGTTATAACGTGTTCTTCACTCACATATACACTCACTAATCATTAACACTGTTATAACGTGTTCTTCACTCACATACACACTCAGCACTTATTAACACTGTTATAACGTGTTCATCACTCACATACACACTCAGTAATCATTAACACTGTTATAACGTGTTCTTCACTCACATACACACTCACTAATCATTAACACTGTTATAACTCACTATTAACGTCATTAACACTGTTATAACGTGTTCTTCACTCACATACACACTCAGTAATCATTAACACTGTTATAACGTGTTCTTCACTCACACTCTCAGCACTCATTAACAGTGTTATAACGTGTTCTTCACTCACATACACACTCAGTAATCATTAACACTGTTATAACGTGTTCTTCACTCACATACACACTCAGTAATCATTAACACTGTTATAACGTGTTCTTCACTCACACTCTCAGCACTCATTAACAGTGTTATAACGTGTTCTTCACTCACATATACACTCACTAATCATTAACACTGTTATAACGTGTTCTTCACTCACACACTCAGCACTTATTAACACTGTTATAACGTGTTCATCACTCACATACACACTCAGTAATCATTAACACTGTTATAACGTGTTCTTCACTCACATACACACTCACTAATCATTAACACTGTTATAACGTGTTCTTCACTCACATACACACTGTTATAACGTGTTCTCACACTCTCAGCACTCACAGTGTTATAACGTGTTCATCACTCACATACACACTCAGTAATCATTAACACTGTTATAACGTGTTCTTCACTCACATACACACTCAGTAATCATTAACACTGTTATAACGTGTTCTTCACTCACATACACACTCAGTAATCATTAACACTGTTATACCGTGTTCTTCACTCACATACACACTCAGTAATCATTAACACTGTTATAACGTGTTCTTCACTCACACTCCCAGCACTCATTAACAGTGTTATAACGTGTTCTTCACTCACATACACACTCAGCACTCATTAACACTGTTATAACGTGTTCTTCACTCACATACACACTCAGCACTCATTAACACTGTTATAACGTGTTCTTCACTCACATACACACTCAGCACACATTAACACTGTTATAACGTGTTCTTCACTCACACTCTCAGCACTCATTAACAGTGTTATAACGTGTTCTTCACTCACATACACACTCAGTAATCATTAACACTGTTATAACGTGTTCTTCACTCACATATACACTCAGTAATCATTAACACTGTTATAACGTGTTCTTCACTCACATACACACTCAGTAATCATTAACACTGTTATAACGTGTTCTTCACTCACATACACACTCAGTAATCATTAACACTGTTATAACGTGTTCTTCACTCACACTCCCAGCACTCATTAACAGTGTTATAACGTGTTCTTCACTCACATACACACTCAGCACTCATTAACACTGTTATAACGTGTTCTTCACTCACATACACACTCAGCACTCATTAACACTGTTATAACGTGTTCTTC
>NW_027199325.1:20000-33418 GCF_038502225.1 Cherax quadricarinatus | reverse complement strand
GACCCTCTTCATACACACTCAACCCCTTTAATATAATAATAACAATTATAATGCTAATTATAACGATAATTATGAGGGAAATTATACCTGGTGGGTCATCCGGGGGTCACCGCCCCCGGCCTGTGACCTGGCTTGTGACAGGCCTGGTCACAGACCAGAATTCTTTCACCCCCTATAATTGTAAAGACATCAGTATGGGCCAGTAGGCCTTCTGCAGTGCTCCTCCGTTGTGTTTACAATTAGTGATATTGATGCACCTCAGAGCCAAGTGGGCCTTTAAGGTCACCAGGTCACAGTAATGACCCTCCGTTGTGCCCACTTTCTCAGGTCATTATTTCTCGTATATTAATTACTTTCAGTGGGTAATTTGCTTGGAATTACCGCCAAACTCGCCAAATTAAGATTTGGCGTCATATCCTACCGTCTTCCTTCCCGTAGGTAAATTATGTTGGCGAATGTTCTTGCTACACACGGCGAGGGTCCGGGTTCGATTCCCAGTGAGGGTAGAAACATTGGGAGTGATTCTTAACACTGGTTGTCTGTGTTCACCCATCAGTAAAATGGATACCTGGGTGTTAGTGGACTGGTGTGGGTGGCATCCTGGGTGTTAGTGGACTGGTGTGGGTCACATCCTGGGTGTTAGTGGACTGGTGTGGGTGGCATCCTGGGTGTTAGTGGACTGGTGTGGGTCACATCCTGGGTGTTAGTGGACTGGTGTGGGTGGCATCCTGGGTGTTAGTGGACTGGTGTGGGTCACATCCTGGGTGTTAGTGGACTGGTGTGGGTGGCATCCTGGGTGTTAGTGGACTGGTGTGGGTGGCATCCTGGGTGTTAGTGGACTGGTGTGGGTCACATCCTGGGTGTTAGTGGACTGGTGTGGGTTGCATCCTGGGTGTTAGTGGACTGGTGTGGGTGGCATCCTGGGTGTTAGTGGACTGGTGTGGGTCACATCCTGGGTGTTAGTGGACTGGTGTGGGTGGCATCCTGGGTGTTAGTGGACTGGTGTGGGTGGCATCCTGGGTGTTAGTGGACTGGTGTGGGTGGCATCCTGGGTGTTAGTGGACTGGTGTGAGTGGCATCCTGGGTGTTAGTGGACTGGTGTGAGTGGCATCCTGGGTGTTAGTGGACTGGTGTGAGTGGCATCCTGGGTGTTAGTGGACTGGTGTGGGTGGCATCCTGGGTGTTAGTGGACTGGTGTGGGTGGCATCCTGGGTGTTAGTGGACTGGTGTGGGTGGCATCCTGGGTGTTAGTGGACTGGTGTGAGTGGCATCCTGGGTGTTAGTGGACTGGTGTGGGTGGCATCCTGGGTGTTAGTGGCATCCTAGGTGTTAGTGGACTGGTGTGGGTGGCATCCTGGGTGTTAGTGGACTGGTGTGGGTGGCATCCTGGGTGTTAGTGGACTGGTGTGGGTGGCATCCTGGGTGTTAGTTGACTGGTGTGGGTCACATCCTGGGTGTTAGTGGACTGGTGTGGGTGGCATCCTGGGTGTTAGTGGACTGGTGTGGGTCGCATCCTGGGTGTTAGTGGACTGGTGTGTGTGACATCCTGGGTGTTACTGGACTGGTGTGGGTCGCATCCTGGGTGTTAGTGGACTGGTGTGAGTCACATCCTGGGTGTTAGTGGACTGGTGTGGGTCACATCCTGGGTGTTAGTGGACTGGTGTGGGTCACATCCTGGGTGTTAGTGGACTGGTGTGGGTCACATCCTGGGTGTTAGTGGACTGGCGTGGGTCACATCCTGGGGGTTAGTGGACTTGTGTGTGTGACATCCTGGGTGTTAGTGGACTGGTGTGGGTCACATCGTGGGTGTTAGTGGACTGGTGTGGGTCACATGCTGGGTGTTAGTGGACTGGTGTGGGTCACATCCTGGGTGTTAGTGAACTGGTGTGGGTCACATCCTGGGTGTTAGTGGACTGGTGTGGGTCACATCCTGGGACAAAACTGACCTAATTTGCGGGAAATGCTCAGCATAACAAGGGACTTTCTATGTAGTAGTATGTCACTGATGTCAGCTATGGTCTGTATACCTTGTACATGTACTGGTGAATAGAGATACTAGTATTAACGTACCTGTTCCTGAATTTCTGATGATACTGCTGTGTTGATTCCCTTTGAAGTTTGAGAGTCAACACTCCCTCTCAACAGCACTGCCAGAGCCTTCAGTTCTCCTTTTGTTTTGGCCTCTGTTGTGGGTGAAACAGAGTCGACACCAGCAGTCAGCCTTCGGCACCCCTCTCACTAACACTGTCTTGTCGTCTACACAACCTTCCACACCTGTGTCACCAACACTGCCCACCACAACTGTGTTACCAACACTGCCCACCACAACTGTGTCACGAACACTGCCCACCACACCTGTGTCACCAACACTGCCCACCACACCTGTGTCACCAACATTGCCCACCACACCTGTGTCACCAACACCACCCACCACAACTGTGTCACCAACACCACTCACCACAACTGTGTCACCACCACAACTGTGTCACCAACACCACCCACCACAACTGTGTCACCACCACAACTGTGTCACCAACACCACTCACCACAACTGTGTCACCACCACAACTGTGTCACCAACACCACTCACCACAACTTTGTCACAAACACCACCCACCACAACTGTGTCACCACCACAACTGTGTCACCAACACCACTCACCACAACTTTGTCACAAACACCACCCACCACAACTGTGTCACCAACACTACCCACCACAACTGTGTCACCACCACAACTGTGTCACCAACACCACCCACCACAACTGTGTCACCAACACCACTCACCACAACTGTGTCACCACCACAACTGTGTCACCAACACAACTGTGTCACCACCACAACTGTGTCACCAACACCACTCACCACAACTTTGTCACAAACACCACTCACCACAACTGTGTCACCACCACAACTGTGTCACCAACACCACCCACCACAACTGTGTCACCACCACAACTGTGTCACCAACACCACCCACCACAACTGTGTCACCACCACAACTGTGTCACCACCACAACTGTGTCACCAACACCACCCACCACAACTGTGTCACCACCACAGTGTCACCACCACAACTGTGTCACCAACACTACTCACCACAACTGTGTCACCAACACAACTGTGTCACCAACACCACCCACCACAACTTTGTCACCACCACAACTGTGTCACCACAACTGTGTCACCAACACCACCCACCACAACTGTGTCACCAACACAACTGTGTCACCACCACAACTGTGTCACCACAACTGTGTCACCAACACCACCCACCACAACTGTGTCACCAACACAACTGTGTCACCACCACAACTTTGTCACCACCACAACTGTGTCACCAACACCACCCACCACAACTTTGTCACCACCACAACTGTGTCACCACAACTGTGTCACCAACACCACTCACCACAACTGTGTCACCAACACAACTGTGTCACCAACACCACTCACCACAACTGTGTCACCAACACCACTCACCACAACTGTGTCACCACCACAACTGTGTCACCAACACCACCCACCACAACTGTGTCACCACCACAACTGTGTCACCAACACTACTCACCACAACTGTGTCACCACCACAACTGTGTCACCAACACCACCCACCACAACTGTGTCACCACCACAACTGTGTCACCAACACCACCCACCACAACTGTGTCACCACCACAACTGTGTCACCAACACTACTCACCACAACTGTGTCACCACCACAACTGTGTCACCAACACCACTCACCACAACTGTGTCACCACCACAACTGTGTCACCAACACTACTCACCACAACTGTGTCACCACCACAACTGTGTCACCAACACCACCCACCACCACAACTGTGTCACCACCACAACTGTGTCACCAACACCACCCACCACAACTGTGTCACCACCACAACTGTGTCACCAACACTACTCACCACAACTGTGTCAGCACCACAACTGTGTCACCAACACTACTCACCACAACTGTGTCACCACCACAACTGTGTCACCAACACCACCCACCACAACTGTGTCACCACCACAACTGTGTCACCACCACAACTGTGTCACCAACACTACTCACCACAACTGTGTCACCACCACAACTGTGTCACCAACACTACTCACCACAACTGTGTCACCACCACAACTGTGTCACCAACACCACCCACCACAACTGTGTCACCACCACAACTGTGTCACCACCACAACTGTGTCACCAACACCACCCACCACAACTGTGTCACCAACACTACTCACCACAACTGTGTCACCACCACAACTGTGTCAACAACACCACTCACCACAACTGTGTCACCACCACAACTGTGTCACCAACACCACCCACCACAACTGTGTCACCACCACAACTGTGTCAACAACACCACTCACCACAACTGTGTCACCACCACAACTGTGTCAACAACACCACCTCCCCCACACACCGGGAAACACTCGCTGCCTCACCAGTAGTCTGCTAGTTTCCGGCTGCCATTTATAATCCATAATTATATTAACACTTTACGTACACATTACTAATTACATTTTCAATAAATAATAATAATAATAATAATAATAATAATAATAATAATAATAATAATAATAATAATAATGATAATAATAATAATAGTAATAATAATAATAATCATAAATCTAATTTAAATAATGATAATCGTAACAGGAATAATAATAATAATAATAATAATAATAATAATAATAATAATAATAATAATAATAATGAAACTAATTTAAATAATGATAATAATCGTAATAGTAATAATAATAATAATCGTAATAATAATAATAATAATAATAATAATAATAATAAATGGTATTGACAGGTCCTTCAAGTCACTGGAGATTTTGATGTGTTAAATGAAGTCGAGGATAATTAGGGAGGACCTGCAGGTGACCTGTGACCTGCAGGTGACCTGTGACCTGCTGGTGACTTGTGACCTGCTGGTGACCTGTGACCTGCAGGTGACCTGTGACCTGCAGGTGACCTGTGACCTGCTAGTGACTTGTGACCTGCTGGTGACTTGTGACCTGCTGGTGACCTGTGACTTGCTGGTGACTTGTGACCTGCTGGTGACCTGTGACCTGCTGGTGACTTGTGACCTGCTGGTGACCTGTGACCTGCTGGTGACTTGTGACCTGCTGGTGACTTGTGACCTGCTGGTGACATGCTGGTAACTTGTGACCTGCTGGTGACTTGTGACCTGCAGGTGACCTGTGACCTGCTGGTGACCTGTGACCTGCAGGTGACCTGTGACCTGCTGGTGACTTGTGACCTGCTGGTGACTTGTGACCTTCTGGTGACCTGTGACCTGCAGGTGACCTGTGACCTGGTGACCTGTGACCTGCAGATGACCTGTGACCTGCTGGTGACTTGTGACCTACTGGTGACTTGTGACCTGCAGGTGACCTGTGACCTGCTGGTGACCTGTGACCTGCTGGTGACTTGTGACCTGCAGGTGACTTGTGACCTGCTGGTGACCTGTGACCTGCAGGTGACTTGTGACCCGCTGGTGACCTGTGACCTGCAGGTGACTTGTGACCTGGTGACCTGTGACCTACAGGTGACCTGCTGGTGACTTGTGACCTGCAGGTGACTTGTGACCCGCTGGTGACCTGTGACCTGCAGGTGACCTGTGACCTGAAGGTGACTTGTCACCTGCTGATCTGTGACCTGCTGATGACCTGTGACATGCTGGTGACCTTTGACCTGCAGGTGACCTGTGACCCGCTGGTTACCTGTGACCTGCAGGTGACCTGTGACCTGCAGGTGACCTGTGACCTGCTGGTGACATGTGACCTGCTGGTGACATGTGACCTGCTGGTGACCTCTGACCTGCTGGTGACCTGTGACTTGCTGGTGACCTGTGACCTGCTGGTGACTTGTGACCTGCAGGTGACCGGTGACCTGCTGGTGACCTGTGACCTGCTGGTGACCTGTGACCTGCAGAGGTCCTGTGACTTGCAGGTGACCTGTGAGATGCTGGTGACCTGTTACTTGCAGGTGACCCGGGACCTGCTGGTGACCTGTGACCTGCTGGTGACCCGTAACTTGCAGGTGACCTGTGACCTGCTGGTGACCTGTGACCTGCTGGTGACCCGCAACTTGCAGGTGACTTGTGACCTGATGGTGCCTTGTGACCTGCTGGTGACTTGTTACCTGTTACTTGCTGGGGACCTGTGACCTGCAGGTGACCTGTGACCTGCTGGTGACCTGTGACCTGCAGAGGACCTATGACTTGCAGGTGACCTGTGACCTGCTGGTGACCTGTAACTTGCTGGTGACCTGTGACCTACAGGCGACCTGTGACCTGCTGGTGACGTGACCTCTAAGTGACCTGTGACCTGCTGGTGATTTGACCTGCAGGTGACCTGTGACCTGCATGTGACTTGTGACCTGAAGGTGATCTGTTACCTGCTGGTGACCTGTGACCTGCTATTGACCTGTAACCTGCTGGTGACCTGTGATCTATTGGTGACCTATGACCTGCAAGTGACCTGTGACCTGCAGGTGACCTGTGAGCTGGTCACCTGGGACCTACTGGTGACCTGTGACCTGCATGTGACACTTGACCTGCTGGTGACCTGTGACCTGCAGGTGCCTTGTGATCTGCCGGTAATCTTTAACCTGCAGGTGCCTTGTGATCTGCCAGTGACCTTTGACCTGCAGGCGACCTGTGACATGCATGTGACTTGTGACCTGCAGATGGCTTGTGACATACTGGTGACTTGTGACCTGAAGGTAACCTGTTACCTGCATTTCTTTTACACATGTACATGGTATCACGTAAACTCTCCCATGTACCTGGTACCACATACAGTCTCCCATGTGCCTGGTATCTCGTATACTCTCCCATGAACCTGGTACCTCGTATACTCTCCCATGTACCTGGTACCATGTACAGCTTCCCATGTACTTGGTACCACATACAGTCTACCATGTACCTGGTACAATGTATAGTCTCCCATGTACCTGGTACCTTGTACACTTTTGCATGTACCTGGTACCATATACAGTCTCCCATATACCTGGCACCTCATATACTCTCCCTTGTACCTAGTACCACATACAGTCTCCTATGTACCAGGTACCCACATACCCCCAGACAGGAGTGTTCCTACTATGTAGCCCCTTCCACTCTGTCCATTCCATCTCCTCGGAATGCCACTGGTTTTTGACCAGCATTTTCAGTTCCCCATCAAGGCTCTATATCCTAGCCTCTGCAGCTGCAGCTTGTAGCTCCCACTTCTGTTCTGTTACAGTGTACACATAACACAGTGTTCACTCTGAACGAAAATGAACAGTTACTCCTTAGGCAAGAGAAGCACTTCTCTCTCTTCTTCCTCTTCCTCCTGCTCCTCTTTCTCTTCTGGTGTTGTTACTGCTGCTATTACGGCTACTGTTGTTATCGCTGCTGTTACTGGTTCTGTTGCTGTTACTAGGTCTTCCATGGTATCTCCTTTCATTCCTTCTCAAGTGTCATTCTCCTTCTCTCATACCATCTGCTACTCTCCCTCCCTCTCTCTCTCTCTCTCTCTCTCTCTCTCTCTCTCTCTCTCTCTCTCTCTCATATCCGGCCACTAGGGACTACCTCACACTTCTTGTACATAAAGCCAGCTTTCTCGGGAACAACAAATCCTTCAAGCTCACTGACTAGCTACCTGGCTGGCTGGCTACCTGGCTGGCTGGCTGCCTGGCTGGCTGGCTACCTGGCTGGCTGGCTACCTGACTGGCTGGCTACCTAGCTGGCTGGCTACCTGGCTAGCTACATAGCTGGCTGGCTACCTGGCTGGCTGGCTACCTGGCTGTCTACTTGGTTGACTACCTGGCTCGCTACCTGGCTCGCTACTTGGCTGGCTACCTGGCTGGCTGGTTACCTGGCTGGCCACCTAACTGGCTGGCTAACTGGCTGGCTAACTGGCTGGCTGGCTACCTGGCTGGCTGGCTACCCGGCTGGCCGGCTACCTGGCTAGCTGGCTACCTGGCTAGCTACCTAGCTGGCTGGCTACCTGGCTGGCTACTTGGCTGGCTGTCTGGCTGGTGTGTGTGTTGTGTGTGTGTGTGTGTGTGTGTGTGTGTGTGTGTGTGTGTGTGTGTGTGTGTGTGTGTGTGTGTCAAGGACCAGGTAATCATCAGGCTGACTAAGGAAGGGAGCTCACAAGAAACGACCGAGAAATATGTCGAGATCATGAGATTAAAGGAAGTATTTTCAGTGGAGACAGAAAGGACTCCAGCAATCCGGGATGGTAAGGTGCACCAGCAAGTGCTGGACACACTACACACAACCAAGGAGGAGGTGAAGAGACTGCTGAGTGAACTAGATATCTCAAAGGTGGTGGGACTAGACAATATCTCTCTGTGGCTCCTGAGAGAGGGAGCAGAGATGCTCTGTGTACCACTAACAACAATCTTCAACTCATCTATCGAAATAGGGAGACTACCTGATGTAGGGAGGATAGCAAATGTAGTTTCAATCTTTAAGAAAGGAAACAGACAGCATTAAACTACAGACCAGTGTTACTGACATGTATAGTACGTAAAGTCTTGGAGATTATTAGAAGAAGACTGGTGGAGCACCTAGAAAGGAATGGGCTTATCAACGACAACCAGCACGGTTTCGGGGACGGGAAATCCTGTGTCACAAACTTACTGGAGTTCTATGACAGGGTGACGGCAGTAAGACAAGAGAGAGAGAGAGAGGGGTGGGTACACTGCATCTTCTTGGACTGCAAGAAGGCTTTTGACATAGTTCCTCACAAGAGATTAGTGCAGAAACTAGAGGATCAGGAGCGTATAACAGGAAGGGCACTGCAATGGATCAGAGAATACCTGACAGGGAGGCAACAATGAGTCATGGTACGTGATGAGGTGTCAGAGTGGGCACTTGTGACGAGCGGGGTCCCACAGGGGTCAGTCCTAGGACCAGTGTTGTTTCTGGTATATGTGAATGACATGATGGAAGGGATAGATTCAGAGGTGTTTCTGTTTGCAGATTATGTGAAACTAATGAGGAGGATTTAAGTGGATGAGGATCAGGCAGGACTACAAGGGGATCTGGACAGGCTGGAAGCCTGGTCCAGCAACTGGCTCCTGGAGTTCAATCCCACCAAGTGCAAAGTCGTGAAGATTGGGGAAGGTCAAAGAAGACTGCAAACAGAGTACAGTCTAGAGGGACAAACACTGTGAACCTCATTAAAGGAAAAGGATCTTGGGGTGAGCATAACACCGAACATGTCTCTGGAAGCACACATCAACCAGGTAACTGCTGCTGCATATGGGCGCCTGGCAAACCTGAGAATAGCGTTCCGATACCTTAGTAAGGAATCGTTCAAGACTCTGTACACTGTAGACAGGTACAGATTACAGAGAAGGGACACAGCAACAAGGGGTCACAGCAACAAGGGACACAGCAACAAGGGGACACAACAACAAGGGGACACAGCAACAAGGAGACACATCAACAAAGGGACACAGCAACAAGGGGACACAGCAACAAGGGGACACAGCAACAAGGGGACACAGCAACAAGGGGTCACAAAAAGGGGACACAGCAACAAGGGGACACAGCAACAAGGGGACACAGCAACAAGGGGACACAGCAACAAGGGGACACAGCAACAATGCAACACAACAGCAAGGGGACACAGCAACAAGGGGACACAGCAACAAGGGGACACAGCAACAAGGGGACACAGCAATAAGGGGTTACAGCAACAAGGGGACACAGCAACAAGGGGACACAGCAACAAGGGGACACAGCAACAAGAGGACACAGCAACAAGAGGACACAGCAACAATAAGGGGACACAGCAACAAGGGGACACAGCAACAAGGGGTCGCAACAAGGGAATACAGCAACAAGGGGACACAGCAACAAGGGGACACAACAACAAGGGGACACAGCAACAAGGGGACACAGCAACAAGGGGACACAGCAAGAAGGGGACACAGCAACAAGGGGTCACAACAACAAGGGGACACAGCAACAAGGGGACACATCAACAAGGGGACACATCAACAAGGGGACACAGCAACAAAGGGACACAGCAACAAGGGGTCACAACAAGGGGACACAGCAACAAGGGGACACAGCAACAAGGGGACACATCAACAAGGGGACACAGCAACAAGGGGTCACAACAAGGGGACACAGCAACAAGGGGACACAGCAACAAGGGGACACAACAACAAGGGGTCACAGCAAGGGGGCACAGCAACAAAGGGACGCAACAACAAGGGGGCACAGCAACAAGGGGACACAGCAACAAGGGGACACAGCAACAAGGGGACACAGCAACATGGGGACACAGCAACAAGGAGACACAGCAACAAGGGGACACAGCAACAAGGGGACACAGCAACAAGGGGACACAACAACAAGGGGACACAGCAACAAGGGGACACAGCAACAAGGGGACACAACAACAAGGGGACACAGCAACAAGGGGACACAGCAACAAGGGGACACAGCAACAAGGGGACACAGCAACAAGGGGACACAGCAACAAGGGGACACAGCAACAAGGGGACACAGCAACAAGGGGACACAGCAACAAGGGGACACAGCAACAAGGGGACACAGCAACAAGGGGACACAACAACAAGGGGACACAGCAACAAGGGGACACAGCAACAAGGGGACACAGCAACAAGGGGACACAGCAACAAGGGGACACAGCAACAAAGGGACACAACAACAAGGGGACACAGTAACAAGGGGACACAGTAACAAGGGGACACAGCAACAAGGGGACACAGTAACAAGGGGACACAGTAACAAGGGGACACAGCAACAAGGGGACACAGCAACAAGGGGACACAACAATAAGGGGACACAGCAACAAGGGGACACATCAACAAGGGGACTCAGCAACAAGGGGACTCAGCAACAAGGGGACACAGCAACAAGGGGACACAGCAACAAGGGGACACAGCAACAAGGGGACACAGTTGGAAGTTGAAGACACAGATGAATCACAGGGATGTTAGGAAGTATTTCTTCAGTCACAGAGTTGTCAGGAAGTGGAATAGTCTGGCAAGTGATGTAGTGGAGGCAGGAACCATACATAGCTTTAAGACGAGGTATGATAAAGCTCATAGAGCAGGGAGAGTGACCGGGTAGCGGCCAGGTGAAAAGGCGGGGGCCAAGAGCTGTGAATCTACCCCTGCAACCACAACTAGGTGAGTACACACACACACACACACACACACACACACACACACCAGTGATCACGGTAGTCCCAACGCATACCTAACCACCCCCCTCCTTTCCCCTCTCCCCCTCCCCTCTCCTCTCCCCCTCCCCCTCTCCCCCTCCCCTTCCCCTCTCCCCCTCCCCTTCCCCTCTCCCCCTCCCCTCTCCCCGCCCCTCCCCCTCTCCCCCTCCCCCTCTCCCCCTCCCCCTTCCCCTCTCCCCCTCCCCTTCCCCCTCCCCTTCCCCTCACCATCATGGTGGTGATCAAGCATATTGATTCAACCCAGCGTTCTGTCAACAGAATTTCAGAAGTAAGAGAGAAGCTGATGTTTGTAGGTGTGGAGGAACGAAGGAGAGAGAGAGAGAGACAGAGAGAGACAGAGAGAGAGAGAGAGAGAGAGAGAGAGAGAGAGAGAGAGAGAGAGAGAGAGAGAGAGAGAGTAAGAAACATATTTAACTCTTTCTCCCTCTCTCCATCATCTCCCTCACTCCATCATCTCCCTCTCTCCATCATCTCCCTCACTCCATCATCTCCCTCTCTCCATCATCTCCCTCACTCCATCATCTCCCTCACTCCATCATCTCCCTCTCTCCATCATCTCCCTCACTCCATCATCTCCCTCGCTCCATCATCTCCCTCACTCCATCATCTCCCTCACTCCATCATCTGCCTCACTCCATCATCTCCCTCACTCCATCATCTCCCTCACTCCATCATCTCCCTCACTCCATCATCTCCCTCACTCCATCTCCCTCACTCCATCATCTCCCTCACTCCATCATCTCCCTCACTCCATCTCCCTCACTCCATCATCTCCCTCACTCCATCATCTCCCTCACTCCATCATCTCCCTCACTCCATCATCTCCCTCATTCCATCATCTCCCTCACTCCATCATCTCCCTCATTCCATCATCTCCCTCACTCCATCATCTCCCTCACTCCATCATCTCCCTCACTCCATCATCTCCCTCACTCCATCATCTCCCTCACTCCATCATCTCCCTCACTCCATCATCTCCCTCACTCCATCTCCCTCACTCCATCATCTCCCTCACTCCATCATCTCCCTCACTCCATCATCTCCCTCACTCCATCATCTCCCTCATACCATCATCTCCCTCATTCCATCATCTCCCTCACTCCATCATCTCCCTCACTCCATCATCTCCCTCACTCCATCATCTCCCTCACTCCATCATCTCCCTCACTCCATCATCTCCCTCACTCCATCTCCCTCACTCCATCATCTCCCTCACTCCATCATCTCCCTCACTCCATCATCTCCCTCACTCCATCATCTCCCTCACTCCACACAAAATAACACCCCATCAATTGTCACCTGCTTCCGTACCTAAGTACCCTAACAAGCAGCTCTTGGTGGTACCTGATCCGTGAGAGGTTGTTAGGTGACTCCTCACCTAAAGTAGGTACTAGGTAAGTAGGTACTAGATAAGTAGGTACTGAGTAAGTAGGTACTGGATAACTAGGTACTGGGTAATTAGGTACTTAGTAAGTAGGCACTAAGTGGGTACTAGGTAAGTAAGTACTTAGCAAGTACTGGGTAAGTAGATGCTGAGTGGTTACTAAGTAGGTACTGGGTAATTAAGTTCTAGGTAAGTAAGTACTAAGTGCGTACTAGGTAAGTAGGTACTGGGTAAGTAGGTACTAAGTAGTTACAGGGTAAGGAGGTACTAGGTAATTATGTTCTATGTAAGTAGGTACTGGACAAGTTGGTACTGGGTAAGTAGGTACTAAGTAGTTACTGGGTAATGAGGCTCTAGGTAAGTAGGTACTGAGTAAGTGGGTACTAGGTAAGTAGGTACTGGGTAAATAGGTACTAGGTAGTCTATAGATGTCTCTCACACTGTCTCTCTCTCTGTCACTCTGTCACACTCTCTGTCTCTGCCTATCACTGTCTCTCTCTGTCTCTCACACTGTCTCTATCTCTCTCTCTCTCTCTCTGTCACTCTTTGTCACACTCTGTCTCTTCCTATCACTGTCTCTCTCACTATCTCTATCTCTCTCTATCTCTCTCTTTGTCACTCTGTCACTCTGTCTCTGCCTATCACTGTCTCTGTCTCTCACTCAGTCTCTCTCTCTATCTCAGTCTCTCTCTCTGTCTCTCTCTCTCTCTCTGTCTCTCACACTGTCTCTATCTCTCTCTATCTCACTCAGTCTGTCTCTCTCTCTGTCTCTCACACTGTCTCTATCTCTC
>NW_027199325.1:7500-15000 GCF_038502225.1 Cherax quadricarinatus | reverse complement strand
AACAAGGTGTTCAACATGGTGTTGAACATGGTGTTCAATATGGTGTTGAACATGGTGTTCAACATGGTGTTCAACATGGTATTGAACATGGTGTTCTATATGGTGTTCAACATGGTGTTCAACAAGGTGTTCAACATGGTGTTGAACATGGTGTTCAATATGGTGTTCAACATGGTGTTCAACATGGTGTTCAATATGGTGTTCAACATGGTGTTCAACATGGTGTTCAACATGGTGTTCAACATGGTGTTCAACAAGGTGTTCAACAAGGTGTTCAACATGGTGTTCAACAAGGTGTTCAACAAGGTGTTCAACATGGTGTTCAACAAGGTGTTCAATATGGTGTTCAAGGTGTTCAACAAGGTGTTCAACTGTCCACTTACTGACGAATATACCCAGTATAACATACCCACTATAATATACCCTCTATAATGTACCCAGTATAATATACCCAGTATAATATACCCAGTATAATATACCCAGTATAATATACCCTCTATAATATACCCAGTATAATATACCCAGTATAATATACCCAGTATAATATACCCAGTATAATATACCCAGTATAATATACCCACTATAATATACCCTCTATAATATACCCAGTATAATATACCCAGTATATACCCAGTATAATATACCCAGTATAATATACCCAGTATAATATACCCAGTATAATATACCCAGTATAGTATACCCAGTATAATATACCCAGTATAATATACCCAGTATAATATACCCAGTGTGGCGGCCTCCTGCCAAGACTAGCGGTTAAATTGTTAACCTGCGGGCCGGCAGTACCAACGGTACGTCATCGAACCCAATAAGGGGGACTGCTGAGCCGGCCTTAGCAGCAGTATATACCACAACACCTTACCTTAGAGAGTATTCACTTGACCGTCACGGTATACATATGGCCTGTTCCCGTGTGACGGAAGATAGGGTCGTAGTGTGACACTGAAATGGGCTGGTATCGTAGTGTGACACTGAAGGAAGTATGAGAGTGTAACGCTGAAGTAAGATAATAGCATCGTAGTGGAACACTAAGACGAGGGTGTCGTGTGACACTGAATAGTGTCGACAGACTGGCCTGAGAAGTTAGTTAAAGATTAGCCGGTATTCTCCCTGCCCGGGCCTTTTCCAAGTGGTGGCCCGGCCTTGGCTCCCTCTTTAGGGAGTGTCTGAGACCTAAGTCTCCCATGGGAGGAGGCACAAGTACCTCCTCATCTTTGGGACCAACTGTCCCCAGCCTCTCTGGTCTGCCATCCCCGCCCCAAGGGGGCAAATGGGAATGACAGTCTTGTGAGCTAAAGGCTCGGGCTCAGGCACCTACCCTACCCTAGAAGGGCTGGGCATGGTGTCGATGCCTGAGAAGGAACTCTAAGCGAGTGTTACTGAGATGAATTAACTAAAACTTATTGTAGAATTTATATATGTACAAAGATTTAACTTATTTTAGCATTTATTATTGTAACATGTGTATTATCAGACGTTAATATTTACAGAATACCTCTAGACCAATGATTTTTATATAATATTTAAAAGTAATTTATTTTAGTTTATTTTGTATCCCGAACTCTTCCATTACGACACTAATGGAAGGCCAATTGGTGTTTTTGTAATACCCAGTATAATATACCCTCCTCTTCAAGGGGGGGGGGCTCCTTGGCGTTAGTTCCAATCTTTATTCATCCTCCCCCTACCATCTCCAATGTTGTCTCCCATACGACGTCTCTGAATTCCGAAACACTTCAAGCAATCTCTAAATATATTGCAGAGACCAAACCATCAATGGACACTGATCCACCCTGTTCCTTCTTTCTCCTCTCCTCCATTTGCGCAACTTTCTTCACAGCGCACCGTTCCTTCGCTGCTTAAGGGGGGAACTTTTCTAACCCCTCTAGTCCGTAGGAACCCTTACCTGCGGATTTCAGGTATCTTTATCATTGCCAATCATGGCCTATTTACAGTGGAATATACGCGGCCTCAAGGGTAATTGGGTTGAGCTTCAGATGTTGCTCTCCCAGTTTTCCCCTGTTGGCGTTTGCTTACAGGAACCAAAATTACTCTGCTGTTATCTATCCCATCTCAGGCTATAATTTATTGTATTCTTCAGATCCTTTTCCTGATAGGACCTTTAATGAAAGTGCCCTTCTATGCACTGATATTCCGTACCATCAGCTATTTGTTCTTACTTCGCTGCGTTACACAGCAGCCCGTATCCACTTACATAGGTGGTATACGCTCTATTCTTTATATCTCTCTCCTTCTCGGGCATTATCTATTCCAGATATTGCCTTTCTTGTTTCGTCATTACTGCCACCGCTTCTTTTACTTGGCGATTTTAATGCCCATCATTTCCTCAGGGGGGGGGTCTCACTGTGATTCCCGTGGCATTCAGTTAGAGGCTTCTCTTGCTACCCACCCCCTCCATGTTTCAAATAAAGGTACTCGCACCCATTTTGATCCTCTGACTCGCACTCTCTTGCATCGATCTGTCTGCTCTTCCTCAGCCGCATTAGACTTCACCTGGTCTGTTCTCCCGGATTTACATGACGGCGATCATTTCCCAATCATTCTTACTTCCCCTTCATATTCACCACCTCTTCGTATCCCACGCTGGCAATTTGATCGGGCAAATTGGAACCTTTACTCACAACTGTTTTTAGTGAGGTTCCTTCGTCCTCCATTGATGAGCTTTTACACCTCTTCTCGTCCTCAGTTTTAACTGCAGCTTCTCATTCTATACCCCAAACTTCGGGCAGGCATTCTCAGAAATGCGTGCCTTGGTGGTCTCCTGCTTGTGCTCGTCCAGTACGTTTGAAACGTGCTGCGTGGGGCAGGTACCGGTACAATAGAACCACGGAGAGATCTTTATTTTAAGCAGAAGCGTGCGATCGCTCGCCATGTCATCCGTGATGCTAAACGCACTTGCTGGCGAGATTGGCTCCACCATCACCTCTGCTTCCTCTGAGTGCAGTCTGGAAAAAGTACGAAAACTGATTGGTAAATATTTTCCTGACCCGGCTCCTGTTCTGTGGGTTGCCGGTGTTGATATAGCAAACCCACTAGATGTTGCCAATGGGCCCGACAACATTATTCGTATGCTACAACATTTACATCAGTCAGCCCTTGCAGTCCTATTATGCCTTTTCAATCTTATTTGGTCACAAGGAGTTCTTCCACAGCTGTGGAAATCTGCCATTGTTCTCCCTTTCTGCAAACCAGGCACTACGGGACATGAAGCCTCCCACTATCGTCGCATTGCTCTTACCAGTGCAGTTTGCAAAGTGATGGAACGCCAGGTAAATAGACGTTTAGTGTGGTATTTAGAGACGCACAACAGTTTCTCCACTCGTCAATATGGCTTTCGTAAGGGACGTTCTACCATAGATCCCTTACTATGCTTGGATACGTATGTTCGTAATGCCTTTGCGAATAACTACTCGGTTATTGACATTTTTCGACCTTGAGAAGGCATATGACAACTTGGAGGTATAATATTTTGGCCCAAGCCCACTCCTTAGGCCTCCGAGGCAATCTACCATTCTTCCTTACGAACTTTTTAACTGACGGGTATTTCCGTGTTCAGGTTAATGTGCTCTCCCCGGACTTTATCCAAGCTGAAGGTGTCCCCCAGGGATGTGTTCTGAGCACAACACTTTTTCTCCTTGCTATAAATGATTTGGCCTCTAGTCTTCCATCAAATATTTGGTCATCACTCTATGTTGATGACTTCGCTATTGCCTGTGCAGGCGCTGACTGTCACCTCATTAGTTTTTCTCCAGCATGCAGTCAATAGTGTTTCCAATTGGGCCACCACACATGGGTTTAAATTTTCCAGTACCAAAACTCGCCGAATTACTTTCACTAGATGCTCTGTCATCTCCAATCATCCTTTGTACCTCTATGGCTCCCGTATCCCTGAACGTGATAGTCAGGTTTCTAGGCCTCCTCTTTGACTGTAGGTTATCCTGGAAACCTCACATTACCTCTCTGAAGGCAACTTGTCACAGCCGGCTGAACCTTCTTAAGACCCTTGCTCATCTTTCATGGGGAGCTGATCGTAGAACTCTCCTTCGCCTACATTCCACCCTTATTTTATTGAAACTTGATTATGGTGACCAGATCTATTCAGCTGCCTCTCCTGCTACTCTAGCCTCAACCCCATTCATCACCAAGGATTACGTTTATGCCTTGGTGCTTTTCGCTCTTCCCCTGTTGAGAGTCTCTATGCAGAAGCAAACGTTCCATCCTTATCCGATCGCTGTGATGCCCATTGCCTTCGCTACTACGTACGTTCTCATGATCTCCGCAATCCTTCCATTTATAGAATGGTCAGATATTAGTAGACGTTCTTTGTTCGCCGCCCCTGTTTTCTCCGTCCCTTCTTTCTTCGCCTAAATTCACTCTTGTCTTCTCTTCAATTACCACCTTTCTATGTTCATGTAGCATCTCTATTTTCCCTACCCCCCCCCCTGGGAAGTTCCAGCTGTTCGAGTCTGTTCTTTCTCTCTCCCTTGCTCGAAAGCCCAACTGTCTACGGTCGCTTCCCGCTCTTTTTCTTAACCACTTCCACTCTCATTCTCATGCCATTGCAGTGTACACAGATGGCTCTAAGTCCTCTGACGGCATAGGATTCGCAGCAGTGTTTCCGGACAGCATCGTACGAGGGCATTTACTATCTTCTGCTAGTATTTTTACTGCTGAATTGTATGCCATTCTTGCAGCACTTACCTGTATTGCATCTATGCCTGTGTCATTTGTGGTTGTCTGACTCCCTTAGTGCTTTACAGGCTATACAGAAATTTGATACACCTCACCCCTTAGTCCTCCGTATCCAACTTTGGCTACACCGCATCTTTACCAAGCATAAAGATATTGTTTTTTGTTGGGTCCCTGGTCATGTTGACGTACAGGGCAATGAACAGGCAGACACTGCCGTGCGGTCAGCAGTACATGACCTACCAGTTTCATATAGAGGTATCCCATTTACGGACTATTTTGCTGCAATAGCTACCCACCTTCACACTCGTTGCCAACAACGTTGGTCTACTATGCTCGGTAACAAATTTCAATCTATTAAACCGAGTATAGGTTACTGGCCGTCTTCTTGTCACCAGTGTCGAGGATGGGAGACTACTCTCTCCCGTCTCCGCATTGGCCATACTCGTCTTACTCATGGATATCTCATGGAGAGGTGCCCTGCTCCTCTGTGAGAATTGCCAAGTTCCATTATCAGTCAGCCACATTCTGTTGGACTGCCCACTTTATCAACGAGCACGCAGAATTTACCTCCGTTGTCGTCTTCGCTCCGCTGCTCTCTCTACCTTCCCTTCTCGCTGATGAACCCACCTTTCATCCGGACTCTCTCATTGACTTTTTGACAACAACTTACTTCACAAACTCTGATACCTTCAGCCTTTCTACCTCAATCTCTTGCTACCCTCTACCCCCTTACTATCCCCTGCCCCGCTGTTTTCTGTAACCTACTGATCATCCCTCCCCCCTTCTGCCGCCCAATACCCTCGCTTCCTTCCCTACCCTGCAGCGCTGTATAGCCCTTGTGGCTTAGCGCTTCTTTTTTATTATAATAATAAAATAATATACCCTTTATAATATACCCTCTATAATATGCCCAGTATAATAGTATAATATACTCAGTATAATATACCCAGTATCACCCACAGGATGGATATGAGGTACACAATAAACTAGCCACTACCGTCCACAGGATGGATATGAGGTACACAATAAACTAGCCACTACCGTCCACAGGATGGATATGAGGTACACAATAAACTAGCCACTACCATCCACAAGATGGACATGAGGTACACAATAAACTAGCCACTACCATCCACAGGATGGGTATGAGGTACACAATAAACTAGCCACTACCATCCACAAGATGGACATGAGGTACACAATAAACTAGCCACTACCATCCACAGGATGGATATGAGGTACACAATAAACTAGCCACTACCATCCACAAGATGGACATGAGGTACACAATAAACTAGCCACTACCATCCACAGGATGGATATGAGGTACACAATAAACTAGCCACTATCATCCACAGGATGGATATGAGGTACACAATAAACTAGCCACTACCGTCCACAGGATGGACATGAGGTACACAATAAACTAGCCACTACCATCCACAGGATGGGTATGAGATACACAAACTAGCCACTACCATCCACAGGTTATGAGGTACACAATAAACTAGCCACTACCATCCACAGGATGGATATGAGGTACACAATAAACTAGCCACTACCATCCACAGGATGGATATGAGGTACACAATAAACTAGCCACTACCATCCACAGGTTATGAGGTACACAAACTAGCCAAAGGAGACATGAGAGAGAGTAACAATGAGAGACATCTGTCTGTCTCACCTGCTGTGAGAGTGAGAGAGTGTGAGAGAGAACTGAGAGAAGGAGGTAGAGAGTGAGAGACAGAGAGATAGTGGAGGATAAGGAGACGACGATAGATAAATAGATAGACACAAACATAGAGATAGTAAGAGATAGTGAGAGATAGTGAGAGAGAGAGAGAGAGAGAGAGAGAGAGAGAGAGAGAGATAGTGAGAGAGAGAGAGAGAGAGAGAGAGAGAGAGAGAGAGAGAGAGAGAGCAGCCTCAGTAAGATAATACACATAACCAGGACCGATCAGAGGGGAGACGGTCGAAGAACATGTCCACTTCCCCTTAACAAGTCCCCTCACCCTCACTCATTCATCCCTTACCCCTTCCCTTCCCCCTCCCTTCTCAGGGGGAGGGGAAACAGCATCATGGGGAGAGGAGGAGGGGGAGGGAAATTGAAGGAATGATCTCATCCCCCCCTCTCTCTCCCCTTAGAAAGAGGGGAAGGAAGGGGGGAAATGTGTCTTGCAGCTAAGGGGGGAAGGATAGTAATCCGTAAGGCTCTCTCCCCACCCCACCACGCTACAGGTGGAGCTATTCTTTATGTAACTAAATATAGATACTTTAGATAAGTTTTTAACTAAAGATACCTCTGATAACTAACTAAAGATACCTCTGATAACTAACTAAAGATACTTTAGATAATAAAACTAACTGAAGATACTACAAATTATGTTATAATAAATATAGATACTTGATATCACTATATAAGTAACTACAGATAATTGAAATAACTATATAACTAACTAAAGATACTTAAAACAACTACTTCACTAAGTAAAGATACTTTATATAACTACGTAAGTAACTAAAGATACTACTTAATTCAATAAAGATACTTTATATAACTACATAAGTAACTAAAGATACTTAAGATAACTACTTAACTCAGTAAAGATACTTTATATAACTACATAAGTAACTAAAGATACTTAAGATAACTACTTAACTCAGTAAAGATACTTTATATAACTACATAAGTAACTAAAGATACTTAAGATAACTACTTAAGTCAGTAAAGATACTTTATATAACTACATAAGTAACTAAAGATAC
>NW_027199325.1:0-2500 GCF_038502225.1 Cherax quadricarinatus | reverse complement strand
ACCGGGCCGCGGGGGCGTTGACCCCCGAAACTCTCTCCAGGTAAACTCCAGGTAAAGCATATATGAAGCCTAGAAACATGTTCGTATATCCACTATTACTCCATCCATGAAAAAAGAGTCAAAATCTGTTTTTTTTTCTGTTCTTGAGAATTTACAGAGTGTGTAGCCCTGAGTTTTGGGTGAGGAAGTGAGGAAAATCATCAATATTGGCACAAAACTGTTATCCAAAGGAATTTGTATAGACTGCTTTGTTAGCGACTAGAAAACTTATCATAGGACTGAACCTAGAATTGCAACAACAATGTTCCTGTCTTACCATACATTGAGAATTTATCAGCCCTGCCGAATGCCATCAAGAAACACAGTATACAAGTTGTGTTTAACAATTTATACACTGTTAATTCCCTGAAACACTGTGTAGGTGCTAAGGATGCAACTTATCCTACATGGGACAGACTGGCAAACCTCTATATGTTAGTATTGCACAACACCAGTATTCAGTAAGGACTCCTCAAGAATCAAATGCGATATTCAACCATACACGAGTTTGCAATAATCCTGCTAAGTGGTTTGAAGCAAAGGTGATTGTTCTATGTACTTCATTGACAGAAATATTCTTGAGTTTGCCATTAATAAACATAAAACACTCATTATATAATTGTAGTTGTGGGTTATACAAGCTCGATTCATTAATAATTTAGGCTATAGTGAACTCTAAAGGCATATTCTTAGTTAAATGCTCTGGTTTGTCTCACACGCCAGGGTTCCTCTCCAAGGAATTAGAGCTTGAGGTGTGTGGCCCGGTGGTCTGGTGGCTAAAGCTCCCGCTTCACACACGGAGGGCCCGGGTTCGATTCCCGGCGGGTGGAAACATTTCGACACGTTTCCTTACACCTGTTGTCCTGTTCACCTAGCAGCAAATAGGTACCTGGGTGTTAGTGGACTGGTGTGGGTGGCATCCTGGGTGTTAGTGGACTGGTGTGGGTGGCATCCTGGGTGTTAGTGGACTGGTGTGGGTGGCATCCTGGGTGTTAGTGGACTGGTGTGGGTGGCATCCTGGGTGTTAGTGGACTGGTGTGGGTGGCATCCTGGGTGTTAGTGGACTGGTGTGGGTGGCATCCTGGGTGTTAGTGGACTGGTGTGGGTCGCATCCTGGGTGTTAGTGGACTGGTGTGGGTGGCATCCTGGGTGTTAGTGGACTGGTGTGGGTCGCATCCTGGGTGTTAGTGGACTGGTGTGGGTGGCATCCTGGGTGTTAGTGGACTGGTGTGGGTGGCATCCTGGGTGTTAGTGGACTGGTGTGGGTGGCATCCTGGGTGTTAGTGGACTGGTGTGGGTGGCATCCTGGGTGTTAGTGGACTGGTGTGGGTGGCATCCTGGGTGTTAGTGGACTGGTGTGGGTGGCATCCTGGGTGTTAGTGGACTGGTGTGGGTCGCATCCTGGGTGTTAGTGGACTGGTGTGGGTGGCATCCTGGGTGTTAGTGGACTGGTGTGGGTGGCATCCTGGGGGACAAAATTAAGGACCACAATGGAAATAAGTTAGACAGTCCTCGATGACGCACTGACTTTCATGGATTATCCTGGCTGGCTAACCCTCCGGGGTTAAAAATCCGAACGAAATCTTATCTTGTCACCCCTCTCGAGGCTCGACCATAGTCTACCCTTCAGGTGAGCTCACCCCTGACCCGTTTTCTTTAAGATGTTCATAATCGCCATGAAATCCGACTGATAATTTTGAGGACATTTATATTACTAATGTTAATTCTGATAGTTGGTAGGCTAACTATCTTCTCTTTCTACAATAGTCATTTTGTCTGGCACTAGGCACTCGTGTGCGTGGCACTGTGTCCTGCCTGACTCTCCTCCTACACTCAACAAGCGTCCCTTGCAACGAATCTACTGAGATGTCTTACCTATTTCTGGAACTTTGCAAGCTCCTGATGATGTGTTGAATGCAACACGAAAGGCCTAGAGCTATTATTCAGCCTCCCTCGTGATTATTTTTCATCTTGTATCACTTGTTAGTGATTCTTACACACACACACATTATATATATATAGTATATATATATATATATATATATATATATATATATATATATATATATATATATATATATATATATATATATATCGTTGTTCCGTTCTTCTTTTGTTTTACTCTCGCAATTTTATTGACAAATGGTCTGGTTACAGACGATTCAATCAGTGTTGAGTGCTCTCCCTGTGTGTGTGTGTGTGTTGTGTGTGTGTGTGTGTGTTGTGTGTGTGTGTGTGTGTGTGTGTGTGTTGTGTGTGTGTGTGTGTGTGTGTGTTGTGTGTGTGTGTGTGTGTTGGGTGTTGTGTGTGTGTGTGTGTGTGTGTGTGTGAGTGTGTGTGTGTGTGTTGTGTGTGTGTGTTGTGTGTGTGTGTGTGTGTGAGTGTGTGTGTGTGTTGTGTGTGTGTGTGTGTGTTTGTACATATTTATAAGTGCGTGTGAGTCCCAGGAGTTGGCATGTGC
>NW_027199324.1:0-33418 GCF_038502225.1 Cherax quadricarinatus | reverse complement strand
ATAACCCTAGCATGTTCTAGCATGTGTATAATAGCATCATTAGTATTTTTATTAGGCCTGAATCCAAATTGGCAGGGGTTGAGAATGTTTTGGGAGATGAGGTAGGAGTAGATTCGTTTATGAATTAATTTTTTCGAAGATTTTTGAGAGAGGGTGTAAATTGGATATTGGCCTATAGTTATTCAACTCTGTTTGGTCTCCTCCTTTATGGATCGGGGTGACCCTTGCTATTTTGAGAACTGTAGGGAAGGTGGAGGATTCAATGGATTTGTTAAAGAGTGTTGCAATGATTGGTGATAGTACTTGTGACGCTTTTTTGTATATAAAGGGTGGTAAGGTATTTAAATCTCCTGCCTTGTTTTTCAGTGCGTTGATAATAAGGGAGACTTCGTATGGGTTAGTCGGAGCTAGGAACAGTGTGTTCGGGTAGTTGCCAGTGAGGTAGTCATTTGGTGGGGTATCTGAGCTTGGGATTTTATTGGCATAACCTTCCATGAAAGCTTAATATACTGGATTTTTTCATGTTTGTGGGGAGCAATTAATCCAATAAACAGTGTCATCATGACTATTTTCTATTTTGAGAGAAAAAGCTTTTTCGCCCCAAAGAATCCCCGAACTGCAGTTTAGCGTTTTTCCCCATTTTTGGCAGGATTTTAAAAATTACTTAAAGTCACACCAGGGTAAGTAAGTTTATTCAGGAATACACAAATACAGTTACATAGATTATCAAACACAGCAGCATACGTGTAGAGAACCTGGGATAACCCAAAAAAGTCAGAGTGACTTATTTCCATTGGGGTCAATAATGTTACATTAATATAAAAAATCAAATGTGGCAGATAAGAAATTATATAAAAATGACACATAACAAATTATATAAAACATTGAATAAAAGACGATAAAGATAGAAAGAGTAGGTCACAAGAATTATGACAATATAAAAAAAATATGAAGAATACTAAATTATAATAGAGTTCACTCTGAAAATTAATTATCTATCTGTTGGAATACAACGAAAGATAGAAGACAATGAATATATACCAGAAATTAATAAGCATCTCAAGGGAATATATTTATTGTCCAAATAACAATTGTTGCTAGGTGCTCGTCCCACCTTGGTCAGATACCCAGACAGTTAGTTAGTTTAATATGTTTATTATGCACCACATACCCATCCTGTGGGTGGTAGTCTAAAGATTACAAGAGGTACATAATGGGTCCAGGGACTGGAACCCAAAGTTATGATAGGTAAACTAGTGCAAATAACTGTAGGTACTATTTTCTATGCTGATTCCGAATATACACTAAAAATGTAAAATCATATCATTTTAGCATCATACGAGACCCTCTTATGATGCTAAAATGATGAAAGCAGTATGACTTAGTTATTTTCTGTAATGAATAGTCTTAATGAAAATATTAGCTTCATATGTTAGGCATTACCGGGAAAGGAAGGCCTCGTATGATGCTAAAATGATATGATTTTAAATTTTTAAGTGTATATTCTGAATCAGCATAGAAAATAGTTCCCCTGGTGTGATTTCAAGTAATTTTGAAAATCCGGCCGAAAATGGAAAATTTTTGGGGGTGAAAAATTTTTTCTCTCAAAATGGAAAATGGTCATGATGACACTGTTTGTTGGATCAATTATTCCCCACAAACATGAAAAAAATCCTGTATATACAGCCTTTATGGAAGGTTATGAGAGTTTTTATCATAAAAATGTCACCTTATTTCCTTGTTCACCTTGTAGTAAGTAGATGTTGAAAAACTTGTTAAAAGATTCATTCCTACAGAAATATGGCACACTGACTTTCCTGGGTTATCCTGACTTACTAACTCCAACCTACAGATATACACACGTCACGCGAGATCTCATCTTCCTGAGAAATCACATCATCCGCAGCTTGAATGAGCACCACGCCAGACATTGACAATCCCTTTTATACACTGCTGATACACACCGCATACGGGACCCCAGGAAATTTTCGAATTTTATTTGGAAGATCACTGGAGTCCCAGAAGAACACACTTCCAGTATATAACTCATAACATAAACATTACAGGGTCGATACAAACAAGACAACACCCCTCCCGACCTCATCATTCACCTCGCCTCTCTCACATCCACCCATCTCCTCAATACACCGTTCTCTTACCACTTGTAAAGTCTTTAATTTTACGACTTCCCCCAAAAGCACCTGGTGCTTTTGGCCTTTCTCACCATATTCTCCGACACCTTCCCGACTCTCTTATTTCTGCCTTCACTGACAACTATAATGCTTGCCTTGCTGCAGGCTACTTCCCTCCCCTTTTCAAATCTGCAACTGCCATTCTTTTTCCCAAACCTCACAAAGATCCAACTCACCCGAGGAACTACAGTCCTATCAGTCTATTAGAAATCCTCGGAAAGACATTTGAAAGACTAATTAACACAAGACTAAGGACTCATCTTGAGATAAACCACCTCCTTACTAACCGATAGTCTGGCTTCAGCCAACACAGCTCGAGGCAAGCAGCCCTCAGCATCATTCTGAACTACATTAACATCAATAAGACTCAAGGATGTTCGACAGTCCTGGTTGTTAAAGATGTGGAGAAAGCTTTCGACACTGTCTGACATGCGGGGCTCAAGTATAAGCTATGTAACCCTTTTGACCTTCCTTCGAATGTTAAAAAGTTACTCTGCAACTTCCTTGATGACCGTACTATGAGAATTAAGTTCAAAAACTGTCGCTCCCACTTCTTCACTTTTCATGCGGGAGTACCTCAAGGCTCTATGTTCTCTACTACTCTGTATACCTTTTACACAAATGACATACCAGACCTTGAATGCCAAAGCACACTTACAATAGCATATGCAGATGACATTACACAACTCACTGCACACGAAACCTCTAAGGAGACCTTAAAAGACGCCCTTTCTTTCTAGCCATTAATACCATATCCCTCTCCATCTATCTATAATAGCATTCGAGAAACAGCAGACCTCGCGTATAACGTACTCGCGGTTCCTACTACCGATCCTTTGCTACTTTAATCCGGACTACGGTCTACAGTAGCAAGCACATAGTCAGCACAGCAAGCAGTAGCACTCTTCTGTCAACTGTGGCCAACCAACGTCATACGGCTGGATCTAGCCCTGTCTGTTTCCTTAGGTCCTGAAGCCATTCATCTCCCTCTCCTCTCTTCCATTATCCCACTCTACCCTCTCACCCTCTAATGAGTCTTACCTGAGAGTGTCCTATCCTAACTTTCCGGGTTAATAACACAAGACAAGTCTTCTATGAACAATATTAGAATTTATTAACTAAAATTAAGAATATATTGTTTAATTCACAACCAAATAGTACTATTTTAACTATTAAGAAATCCAATACATGCCTATTTATTATAAAATAATTTATACATGTAATTATCTGCAATCATTAATTAAATACTTGTATGATTCTGTAACTCAATAAAATAAAAATAGCAAGATGTGTCCTTATTACAACCCACTTAATAATAAATGAATATATAAATAAACGAATAATTAACAAAATTTATATTAAAAATATATAATACGTGTTCTTTATATAGTACAATTGTTTTATATATAAAATTATTTTTCATTTAATTAACAGAAGATTAATATATATCCTATCATGATAAATTAGAGACGTGTGCAACAATGGGTATCTTTAATGAGGAAACGTTTCGCCACACAGTGGCTTCATCAGTCCATAAAAAGGAGAATGGTGAAGAACAAGAGGAGTTTGAGGTAATCAATCCCTCAGCCTTGAGTCAAGTCTGAGGGACTGATTACCTCTTGTCGGTTCTCTGAACCATTTATCTACATATCCTATCTTGTACAGGTAATACTGAGTGAGTATAATGTTGTGCAGTGTACAGAAATTGACAACACTGAAAGTGTAACACAATTGCTGAGGGTATTTTTATAAATTAGGGAAAAGCCCTAAACAGGTAGGGGTTATACAGCACCTGCAGTATGGGAGATAATTAGGTTCGATCCAAGGAAGGAGATGATAGGGTCAATTCCTTTAACCAAGAGTTCCTCATTAGTATCAGGGAACTTCCCACGAAGGGTTGATGAATTCATTAATATCAGTTTATAGTGGCGTGCTCTTACATAGCATTGTGTGTCAACTATAAGAACTTATGCCTTGACATTTCCTGGGCTGACTGCTACGTTAACGTGTCTTTAAAAGTAGACCAATTACTTACCAGTCACCTGCTCCAGACACTGACACTATGTGTGCAGTTTGTGGTGCTGGGAAGTGTAGAGCGACTACATCTTCAGCAGTCAGTGTGGCACTTCTGTCTGACACTTGCAGACCAGGTGACACAGGTAGTAATGGTTCATCTATACCATCAAGAGATGCGTGCCTCACAATCTGTAAACAAAAATATATCCATTTATGTTAAATTCTGGGGTAATGAGCTCCAGTCTTTGATCTTCCTGCTCTTAGTTCTACAAAGCATTTCGGGCTAAATATTCCTGAACGTATACGTTTCTCCACTAGGTCTGTATAAAATTCACATTATTTATTTAAAAAATGCCCTTATGTTATATTAATGTTATTCCATACATATATATATATATATATATATATATATATATATATATATATATATATATATATATATATATATATATATATATATATATATATATATATATATATATATATATATATATATATATATACATATATATATATATATATATATATATATATATATATATATATATATATATATATATATGTGTGTGTGTGTGTGTGTGTGTGTGTGTGTGTGTGTGTGTGTGTGTGTGTGTGTATCTGGAGTATACCTGGAGAAGGTTCCAGGGGTCAAAGTCCCCGCGGTCCAGTGTGTGTATTACTAACATTAGATACATATGAGCTACAAATAAACGATATGTATAGGTTATAAACACGTCTTACTGCATATATAAATAAGATACTAACCACAAAGCCACTAGCGCCTAGTGTAACCATAAGAGCCTTCATGGTGCGCAGTAGTGGCTGTGTTGTGATGAGCAGTTGTATCAGCAGCTCTGGCAGTTCCTCTGCTCTGCTGGGCATTGATCTCACCTCTCCTGGGAAATAATTTAAATGAGTGTTGTAGCTGCAGCTGTTGGAGTATGAGACACTTGTGCAAGATTTGGGAATCTTTATTAAGGAAACATTTCACCAGCCGGTGGCTTCTTCAGTCCATTATAGAGAAGAACGGTGGAAGATGAGGAGCTTGAATTCATTAGTCCTTCACATAGTAACATATATATAACCCAAAAAAAGTCAGACGAAGTGACTTATTTCCATTCCAGTGCTTGTAATATTTACTTTCAGCAGGCTGACTATAATATTCAGTAAAAACAATCATGATTAGTAACCATGTTTCACACCAATACAAAAACACTAAACCACTGTCAAACTTCTTTCTTTCTACAGACTCTTCAAAACACCAGGTACCTTCTTTTCCCTAGTTTATTCGTTGATTCTCCTAACCAACTGTGTACCTCTTCAGTACAGGAAAGACTGTGCTATAACTTAAATTGCCAGGCACACCATCTAAAGGGGACAAAAAGATACAAAACATCCAGGCCATGGGAAAACCTGGGTAGCCACAGCCACTCAAGAGGGAGAGGTTTATTAGTGCCAGGAAGGAAAGAAAACTGGCAGAAAATAGCAGAAATCGTACACCAAATCCAGTCATTCTTGGAGTGGAACCACAGTCGATGGCCTCCACTCCAAACCAACAGATACAGATACTAATGCCGGAAAAAAATCCCCCCCCCCCCAGTATCAACAATACCACCAGTCCGATGACATTCTTCTTTGCAAATATACAGGGTCTAAAGCCAGCAACAAACAACAAAATACCTTTCATCCGTGGACTGCTTGCAGAGGCAAAGGCAATGTTCGCGGCTTTCACTGAGACCCACATAAAGGATCACTTGGACAACGAAATATGGATCCCAGGTTACAACCTATACAGATGTGACAGTGAACAGGCAAAAGGGATGGGGGGTTGGCCTGTACATTGCAGAGTCACTTGTTTGCACAGAACTGCTGAATGCCTCAAATGATGTAGTGGAAGTTTTAGCAGTAAAGATCGAGAACCAAAACCTAGTCATTGTGGTAGTCTACAAGCCTCCGGATGCAACATCCCAGCAATTCCATGAACAGCTGTTAAAAATTGACCACTGTCTGGAAAATCTTCCAGCTCCTGCACCCAACATCTTGCTCCTGGGGGATTTCAACTTAAGGCACCTAAAATGGAGGAATATAGCAAATAATATTGTTGCAGTAATAACACCAGGAGGCAGCTCTGATGAAAACTCACACTCACACGAGCTTTTAAATCTCTGCACAAAATTCAATTTAAACCAGCAAATAATAAAGCCTACTAGACTAGAGAATACACTAGACCTCATCTTCAATAACAATGATGATCTGATAAGAAATGTCACCATATCAAAAACAATATACTCAGATCACAACATAATTGAGGTTCAGACATGTATGCGTGGAGCCCCAGACCGACATAATGAGCTTAGTCACGAGGGAGCATTCTCCAAATTCAACTTCAATAACAAAAACATAAAGTGGGACCAAGTAAATCAAGTCCTAACCGATATAAGCTGGGAAGATATACTAAGCAACACAGACCCCAACTTATGCCTAGAACAGATTAACTTGGTGGCACTCGATGTATGCACAAGGCTTATTCCTCTAAGAAAAAGGAGGAGTAGATGTAAAATAGAAAGAGACAGGCGCTCCCTTTACAGGCGACGGAAAAGAATAACAGAGCGGCTAAAAGAGGTCAATATATCTGAAATGCGTAGGGAGACACTGGTCAGAGAAATAGCAAGCATCGAACTTAAGCTAAAGGAATCTTATAGGAGTCAGGAATGGCGGGAAGAACTAAAAGCCATAAATAAAATCGAAAGAAACCCAAAGTATTTCTTCTCCTATGCCAAATCAAAGTCGAGAACAACGTCCAGTATTGGGCCCCTACTTAAACAAGATGGGCCCTACACAGATGACAGCAAGGAAATGAGTGAGCTACTTAAGTCCCAATATGACTCAGTTTTTAGCAAGCCGCTAACCAGACTGAGAGTCGAAGATCAAAATTAATTTTTTATGGGAGAGCCACAGAATTTGGTTAACACAAGCCTATCCGATGTTATTCTGACGCCAAATGACTTCGAACAGGCGATAAATGACATGCCCATGCACTCTGCCCCAGGGCCAGACTCATGGAACTCCGTGTTCATCAAGAACTGCAAGAAGCCCCTATCACGAGCCTTTACCATCCTATGGAGAGGGAGCATGGACACTGGGGTCGTCCCACAGTTACTAAAACAACAGACATAGCCCCACTCCACAAAGGGGGCAGTAAAGCAACAGCAAAGAACTACAGACCGATAGCACTAACATCCCATATCATAAAAATCTTTGAAAGGGTCCTAAGAAGCAAGATCACCACCCATCTAGAAACCCATCAGTTACACAACCCAGGGCAACATGGGTTTAGAACAGGTCGCTCCTGTCTGTCTCAACTATTGGATCACTACGACAAGGTCCTAGATGCACTAGAAGACAAAAAGAATGCAGATGTAATATATACAGACTTTGCAAAAGCCTTCGACAAGTGTGACCATGGCGTAATAGCGCACAAAATGCGTGCTAAAGGAATAACAGGAAAAGTCGGTCGATGGATCTATAATTTCCTCACTAACAGAACACAGAGAGTAAATCTTCATCAGAGTACAAAACAAATTCTGGCCACAAAATAGAGCGAAACACCAACGTCAAAGACCTGGGAGTGATCATGTCGGAGGATCTCACCTTCAAGGACCATAACATTGTATCAATCGCATCTGCTAGAAAAATGACAGGATGGATAATGAGAACCTTCAAAACTAGGGAGGCCAAGCCCATGATGACACTCTTCAGGTCACTTGTTCTATCTAGGCTGGAATATTGCTGCACACTAACAGCACCTTTCAAGGCAGGTGAAATTGCCGACCTAGAAAATGTACAGAGAACTTTCACGGCGCGCATAACGGAGATAAAACACCTCAATTATTGGGAGCGCTTGAGGTTCCTAAACCTGTATTCCCTGGAACGAAGGAGGGAGAGATACATGATTATATACACCTGGAAAATCCTAGAGGGACTAGTACCGAACTTGCACACGAAAATCACTCACTACGAAAGCAAAAGACTTGGCAGACGATGCACCATCCCCCCAATGAAAAGCAGGGGTGTCACTAGCACGTTAAGAGACCATACAATAAGTGTCAGGGGCCCGAGACTGTTCAACTGCCTCCCAGCACACATAAGGGGGATTACCAACAGACCCCTGGCAGTCTTCAAGCTGGCACTGGACAAGCACCTAAAGTCAGTTCCGGATCAGCCGGGCTGTGGCTCGTATGTTGGTTTGCGTGCAGCCAGCAGCAACAGCCTGGTTGATCAAGCTCTGATCCACCAGGAGGCCTGGTCACAGACCGGGCCGCGGGGGCGTTGACCCCCGGAACTCTCTCCAGGCTTGGTTTCCGTTTGCCTTGGGTTTCTGTGACTGTATTCCCTGTTGGTGCATGTTTACCTGTCTTATTCCTATCTTCCCTAGCACCAACAATGGAGCTCCCACCAGTTGTTTTTGGTAATATATCCTCACTATTGCTAGTGGAGTCCTCTTGTTTGCTATTTCCTGTTGTATTTCTTGTTTGCAATATTGGTTTTATCTTATCTTTGACTACACTTGTTTCCCCACTACGGCTCCTGTCCCCTATGAGGTCATTTATATGCATTCCTTCCTGCGTATAATTCCCGACTACCTGGACAAAATCTCCAGCTTCACCATTACTGTCTCCCAGGACAACACCTCCAGCTTCACCATTACTGTCTCCCAGGACAGCATCTCCAACTTCACCATTACTGTCTCCCAGGACAGCATCTCCAGCTTCACCATTACTGTCTCCCAGGAACCTTTCACAATTTTACTTTCCATCATCAATTTAATTTCATTTCCATAGATTTCCTCCTGTACCCTCTTTATCCAATATTCAAGAGGATGTGAAAACTTAAATGAAATATTCATATTTTTTAGAAATTTAAACACCAACTTAATTACATTGATTAGTTTGGGTAAAGAAGAATACCTATTTATATCAATGGCTAAGGGAGGACAAACTATTGGAGCGGTGGTCACAGTAATTTCAACAGGAGTAATATACGCCTTTTGTACAGGCCAATTAGCTTTATTTACCAACCAGCTCGGTCCTTTAAACCATGATACAGCATTTACAAATTTAGCATAAGGTAAACCTCGAGACAAGAAATCAGCTGGATTCTCCTCACCTGGTATATGATTAAATGTTAACATATGCTGACCCAAACTATTATACTTCTCTTGCATCTGATTAATTTCAGCGACTCTGTTTTGTACGTACACAATTTTACTGTTTCCATTATGAATCCATTGTATAGATACCTCATTGTCAGACCAAATTACAGTGTCGCTAATATTTATCTCCTGCAACTTATTTCTTATATAATTAGCTAATTTGACACCTACATAAATGGCTGTTAATTCCAACTGAGGCAAGGTACGTGATTTAATTGGAGACACTTTAGCCTTAGACATAACAAGAGAAATAACACTATTACATTGAAGGTAAGCAACTGCTCCATATGCCAATTTTGAAGCATCACAAAAAATGTGGAGTACATTTTTCCCATTTGGATTGGCCACCTGGTGTGGGAACTCCAACATTGGAATTTTTTCATAATCACCAATTAATTCATCCCACCTGTTAATGAATTCCTCAGGTAGAATTTCATCCCAAGCACATTTAAGTTTCCATGCTTCCTGAATTAATAATTTCCCTCTTATAGTAAGGGGTGACACTAAACCTAGTGGATCAAAACATTTGGAAACTTCAGCAAGCAAAACTCTCTTAGTTAATTTATTGGGCATACTGTAATTATTAGGTTTTAACATTAACAAATCTCTCTCAGTATCCCAATTTAAACCCAGTACATTACTACGTTTTGGCACTTCATCTCCAGGGTAATCTTTACTTATTTTGTCCTTCAATATGGACGAATTACTATTTCATTCCCTCAGAGGCATATTTGCACTTTGCATTATTTTATTAGCCTCTCCATAAGTCATTAACAGTTCCTCTTCAGTTGATGTCACACCCAGGAAATTGTCCATATAAAATTGTTTGCTCATTACTTTACTCAATGGACTTCCCGTACGTTTAAGGTGTGCATTTATCGTTGCTTGAATAGGAACGGACTGGATGTAGCACCAAATAATACGCTCCTAAAGCAAAAGGTTTTCAGAGGGCTAAGTGGGTCAATAGGATTCTCAGGCCATAAGAAGCGGGTACAATCCCGGTCAGCCTCTTGTAAACCCACTCTTAGGAAAGCTTTACTTATGTCAGCCGTAAAGGCATAATTCTTTACCCTGAAATTTAATAAGATATCTCCTAATTTTTCCGTCAACGGCGGACCTGTCATCAAACAGTCATTTAAATTAGGTACATTTTTGTTACTCCTGGCACTACAATTAAACACAATTCTCAGAGGAGTGGTCTTAGAATCCTTCTTCACTCCGTGATGTGGCAAATAGTGACCATAAATTTTGGCTTGCTCAGGAGGTACCTCTTCTATAAATTTATTAATTAACTGCTCAGCAATTATATCATTATAGGCAGTTAACAATTTTGGTGTCTTACTCAGTTCGCGGAGCTGAGCCTTTAATTGTCCATATGCCATTCTGTAATTGGTGGGCAATTCTGGATGGTTCAGTCTCCACGGAAGTCGTACCCAGTATTGTCCAGATTCAAATTTTACATCTCTCAGGTATTGCTCCTGAGTAAAAGAATCGTCTGGACTTTCTTCATTTACATTTATTCCAATGCTGTCTAATTCCCACAATTTATGCACTGGCTCAACACCATCCTCTATGGAAGAATTATACTGGGGTACAACTTCATGAGTAAGACACACAGTTATGGTATTTGTAGTTTCCTCTAGTCATGAATTATTATTACGAGGAATCCTACCATACATTACATGGCCTCCTGCAGTCTTCAAAAGGGTGACACCACATTTCTTTACCATACCCTTTACATAGGAGGCATAACAGTCACTACCTATCAAAATATTTATTGGGTCTACAGAATCATCACTTACACCAGAAGGTGCTAAATTTACATTATGTGAAAGTCTTTCTGTAGCTTTACTAAGCCCTACTGTAGATATTTTCTCTAGAAGTCTATCTACAATTACTGCATTAACACGTTTTTTCTCATTGCCCAACCTGACAGTTACATTACCTGGAGTTTACCTGGAGAGAGTTCCGAGGGTCAACGCCCCCGCGGCCCGGTCTGAGACCAGGCCTCCTGGTGGATCAGAGCCTGATCAACCAGGCTGTTGCTGCTGGCTGCACGCAAACCAACATACGAGCCACAGCCCGGCTGATCCGGAACTGACTTTAGGTGCTTGTCCAGTGCCAGCTTGAAGACTGCCAGGGGTCTGTTGGTAATCCCCCATATGTGTGCTGGGAGGCAGTTGAACAGTCTCGGGCCCCTGACACTTATTGTATGGTCTCTTAACGTGCTAGTGACACCCCTGCTTTTCATTGGGGGGATGGTGCATCGTCTGCCAAGTCTTTTGCTTTCGTAGTGGGTGATTTTCGTGTGCAAGTTCGGTACTAGTCCCTCTAGGATTTTCCAGGTGTATATAATCATGTATCTCTCCCTCCTGCGTTCCAGGGAATACAGGTTTAGGAACCTCAAGCGCTCCCAATAATTGAGGTGTTTTATCTCCGTTATGCGCGCCGTGAAAGTTCTCTGTACATTTTCTAGGTCGGCAATTTCACCTGCCTTGAAAGGTGCTGTTAGTGTGCAGCAATATTCCAGCCTAGATAGAACAAGTGACCTGAAGAGTGTCATCATGGGCTTGGCCTCCCTAGTTTTGAAGGTTCTCATTATCCATCCTGTCATTTTTCTAGCAGATGCGATTGATACAATGTTATGGTCCTTGAAGGTGAGATCCTCCGACATGATCACTCCCAGGTCTTTGACGTTGGTGTTTCGCTCTATTTTGTGGCCAGAATTTGTTTTGTACTCTGATGAAGATTTAATTTCCTCATGTTTACCATATCTGAGTAATTGAAATTTCTCATCGTTGAACTTCATATTGTTTTCTGCAGCCCACTGAAAGATTTGGTTGATGTCTGCCTGGAGCTTTGCAGTGTCTGCAATGGAAGACACTGTCATGCAGATTCGGGTGTCATCTGCAAAGGAAGACACGGTGCTGTGGCTGACATCCTTGTCTATGTCGGATATAAGGATGAGGAACAAGATGGGAGCGAGTACTGTGCCTTGTGGAACAGAGCTTTTCACCGTAGCTGCCTCGGACTTTACTCTGTTGACGACTACTCTCTGTGTTCTGTTAGTGAGGAAATTATAGATCCATCGACCGACTTTTCCTGTTATTCCTTTAGCACGCATTTTGTGCGCTATTACGCCATGGTCACACTTGTCGAAGGCTTTTGCAAAGTCTGTATATATTACATCTGCATTCTTTTTGTCTTCTAGTGCATTTAGGACCTTGTCGTAGTGGTCCAATAGTTGAGACAGACAGGAGCGACCTGTTCTAAACCCATGTTGCCCTGGGTTGTGTAACTGATGGGTTTCTAGATGCGTGGTGATCTTGCTTCTTAGGACCCTTTCAAAGATTTTTATGATATGGGATGTTAGTGCTATTGGTCTGTAGTTCTTTGCTGTTGCTTTACTGCCCCCTTTGTGGAGTGGGGCTATGTCTGTTGTTTTTAGTAACTGTGGGACGACCCCCGTGTCCATGCTCCCTCTCCATAGGATGGAAAAGGCTCGTGATAGGGGCTTCTTGCAGTTCTTGATGAACACAGAGTTCCATGAGTCTGGCCCTGGGGCAGAGTGCATGGGCATGTCATTTATCGCCTGTTCGAAGTCATTTGGCGTCATACAATTGAGCCCTTTTATCCGAGAGAAAACCAGATAATTTTAAAGTTGTGGGATCTCCCATCTGTACTTTCATACCATCAAGACATTTACGCTTTATGAAAGTACGTTGGGATCCCTGGTCCGATAATGCAGTTACATTTTTTGATTTATGCCTTTTATCATCAATTTTTACCTGTAACACAGGTAAGGCTACTTCAGCAAAACCATCATTATTAACATTAGCAGCAATTTTTACATTAGCCACTGTTGTGTCAGGATTGTCAACATTATCATTATTATCAACATTAACATATAGACCCTTACACATGACTATATGGTGTCTTCCTTTGTGACATTGATAACAGAAGTTTAATTTGGCATAACAATCCTTTACATTGTGATTACCCAAACACCTGATACATCTGTCAAGTTCCTCCAATCTTTCAACTTTATCATTCCATGAATTGTATGCATTGCAATTCTTAGAAAAATGAGTACCCTTGCAGAAAAGACAATCTCTGTTTTCTCTGACTGGTTTCTTATTTACTGGGCTACTCTTAGGAGGATACTTATTCTTCTTACCTTGTGGAGAATCATTATTTCTGATTCTTGCTACTTGATATGCACCTATGCAACTATTTTTAGGAAATGAATTTTGATTATTACCATTGGGATAATTTTTCCCTTTGTGAAACTTGACAGATACCTCAGAGTTATTATGTGTTGCATCTTTAAAATGAGTTAGTTGGCAGGTCTGCAACTGCACAAATAATTCTTGCAGACCTAGTCTTATTTCCTCCAGACCAAAATAACTCTTGTGATACTTGTTCGAGATCCATTCAAGTGTTTTACAGCTGAATTTATTCTGTACTATGGCACTCAATAACCAGTCTGATTCCTTCAGATTATATTTATTACTTAAAGTTTTGAGAGTGCTTTCCAGTTTAACTCTAAACTGCTGTAAACCTTTGTAAGTGTGATCTGGAGATTTTAAATTAACAATGATATTCACTAGATCCAACCTACTTTGTTCTATATTACCATAAGTGACTTTCAACAAGTCAACTGCTTCCTTGTAAGAGTCATCTACATTGGGAAAAGCTTGTATGAGTATGTGAGCATCTCCTCTTACCTGTCCTTTGAGGTAAAATAATTTAGTTACACAGGCTAGGTCACTCCTGTCATGCACAGCTGCTTTAAAAATTGACCAAAATTCCTCCCAATTTTCTCCAGGATTAAACACAGGCAAACACAATTCTGGGAGTTTTGGCAAAGACATATTATTTGTTGGAGCAGACTGACCAACTGCCTGGTTTACACATTTTAATTTATTCAAGGCCTGACTTTTACAAGAAAGAATCTTTTCCTCTAATTCATAATACTGATCTACTTCAGTCTCATCTACACAGTTTACTAACAAATCTCCTTCATATTTGTTGTAATATAATTTGTATGAATCATATCTATTCCCTAAAGCATCTAAATACAATTTTAAATCATCAGTATTCACAGTTTCTTGATTCATTAATTCCAAGCACTTATTATATGCCTTGGTTACATGAACTTTTCTAGCCTGTAGTGATGCTTTCTTTACTCTATATTCCATATGTTTGTCTTCTATATTAATTTCCTCATTTTCAGCCATGATGCAATGTATTAAATTCAACTTAATAACACTGATTATGTACTAAATTATGCACTTTATAAAGGTAAATAGTACAACTTACCTTTAAATAAATTCTAGCTACTTGAGCTTAGCAATTACATGTAAAAAATTGTAATATAAATTTTAAATACACATTAATAATGTTAGCTACACTTGAGCTTAGCAATTACACATGTAAGAAATTTATATATAAATTTTAAATGTACATTAATACAAACCTTTAGCCAGCCTTGGCTTATCAAAATTATTATACAAATTAATATAAGTCCTTGCCAGAATTTGGCATAGCAAAATTAATATTATACACATTAATATAATTAGCAACACTTGCCTTATCAATTACACATACACTGATATAAATCTTGGCCAGAATTGTCTTATCAAATTAATATTGTAATAATTATAATCCACTACACATTAAGTAAAATTAATATTATACACATTAATATAATTAACAATACTTGGCTTATCAATTACACATACACTGATATAAATCTTGGCCAGAATTGTCTTATCAAATTAATATTATACAAATTAATATAAACTTAGCCAGACTTGACTTATCAAAATTAATATTGTAATAATTATAATCCACTACACATTAAATAAATTTGTGAACTTAACTTCCACCTCCTTCTGTCATTTCACATATAATTATTAAGTAATTAACTAATTAATGACTTCACTAATTACCTCCGGTTCAAGAAGGACCAACGGGCAAATTAAATTTGGAAAATTGCATTTACTTGGATGTATAATTATATACACAACAGTAAATGAACAATGATAACTATTATTTATCAGTTAGACAAGTAAGAATTTGGGACACTTAGGTCGCAAAAATGTCCCCCTTCGATACCTACCACTGTCATATCCACAAGTTGCTCTGGACCTATTAATTAAATGAAATATACATACACCAGGAATGCTGGTAAATATATAAATTTGTGGACTGTATATTAAAAATAATAAATGGTTATATATATACACAATTACATAACAGAAGGAAAATATATCTTAATATCACTCACCAATTTGACTGGAGATTAATGTGTATCATACTCAGAAAAGCCTCACTAACTAAATTTATGAAAACACTGGCCAGAATTATACACAAATTTAGAGAGCTTATCCGAAGTTCCTGGAGATGTCTTGTCCAGTCGTCTGATATCTCACGTTATGCAGGAATGCACATCCAACAATTTCGCCTCCTATTTGAGAGGTGTCAGTCCAATTTTAACCTCTAGAGCACGAAAAATTCTTCTCATTATATTAACGTTGTATCCAATTCAAAACCAAGATGGCGATTGTCCCTTCTGCGCAGGCGCAGCTTCCCGTTTTCGATTACATAAATTTTAAATACAGTATGGCCATCTATTTACATTTAATAACTACAGTATTTCTGGAAAATATATACAGTATTTTCCACACTTACTAATTAACTAACTTTTTTCATTAAAGTATTTGAGGTAGATCATGGTAATGAATAAGATAATGTGTATATGAACTTCATTGTCAGTGAGCCCTTTGACAGAATTCCTACGTCTACCTACCTGCCTGGAGGTTATTCTGGGGATCAACGCCCCCGCGGCCCGGTCCACGACCAGGCCTCCCGGTGGATCAGGGCCTCATCAACCAGGCTGCTACTGCTGGCCACACGCAGTCCAACGTATGAACCACAGCCCGGCTGATCCGGCACTGACTTTAGGTATCTGTCCAGCTCTCTCTTGAAGGCAGTCAGGGATTTATTGGTAATTGTCCTTATGCTTGGTGGGAGGCTGTTGAACAATCTTGGGCCCCGGGCACTTATGATGTTTTCTCTTAGTGTACTAATGGTGCCCCTACTTTTAATTGGGGGTATTTTGCATCGCCTGCCCAGTCTTTTACTTTCGTAGGGAATGATTTCTGTGTGCAGATTCGGGACCATTCCTTCCAGGATTTTTCAAGTGTAGATTATGATATATCTCTCTCTCCTGCGTTCCAGCGAGTACAAGTCATGTGCTTCCAAGCGTTCCCAGTAGTTAAGGTGCTTGATGGAACTTATACGTGTAGTAAAGGTTCTCTGTACACTCTCTAGATCTGCAATTTCACCTGCTTTGAACGGAGATGTTAATGTACAGCAGTATTCCAGCCTAGAGAGAACAAGTGATTTGAAAAGGATCATCATTGGCTTGGCATCTCTCGTTCTGAAAGTTCTCATTATCCATCCTATCATTTTCTTTGCACTTGTGATCGTTGCAGTGTTGTGATCCTTGAAAGTGAGATCCTCAAACATTACTACTCCCAGGTCCCTTACATTATTTTTCTGCTCTATTGTATGGCCAGAGTTTGTAGTATACTCTGTTCTAGTCATTATCCCCTCCAATTTTCCATAACGGAGTAGTTGAAATTTGTCATTGCACATCATATTGTTTTCCGTTTCCCACTGGAAAACTTTGTTTATATCTTCTTGGAGGTTAACCGCGTCCTCAGCAAATGACAGCCTCATGTAGATCCTAGTATCATCTGCAAAGGATGATACGGTGCTGTGGGTTACATCTCTGTCTGATATGAGGATGAGAAACAGGATGGGGGCGAGTACTGTGCCTTGTGGAACAGAGCTCTTCACTATGGCAGCCTCCGATTTAACTGTTGACCGCTACTCTTTGTGTTCGATTGGTTAGGAAGTTGAAAAGACATCTCCCCACTTTGCCAGTTATTTCTTTAGCACGTATTTTGTGCACTATTACGCCATGATCGCACTTGTCAAACGCTTTTTCAAGGTCTGTGTGTATTAATCGCATTCTGATTTTCTTCCAGTGCATCCAAGGTCATATCATAGTGATCCAGTAGTTGTGAGAGGCAGGAGCGACCTGCCCCGAACCCATGTTGCCTTGGATTAAGCAGTTTTTGGGAATCCAGGTGGTTTGCAATCTTGCTTCTTAGCACTCTTTCAAAGATTTTTATGATGTGGGACGTTAGAGCTATTGGTCTATAGTTCTTAGCTAATGCTTTGCTGCCATCTTTATGGAGTGGGGCTATATCCGTTGTTTTAAGTGACTGTGGAATTTCACCCATGTCTAGACCCTTCTCCATAGTATATACTTAGGGCACGTGAGAGGGGTTTCTTGCAGTTCTTAATGAACACAGAGTTCCACGAGTCTGGGCCTGGGCTGAGTGCATGGGCATGTTATCAATGGCTTTTTCAAAGTTTATCGGAGTTAGGGTAATGTCGGAAATCTGGCATACACTGATGGAGTTTTGAGGCTCATTCATGAAGAAATCATTTGGATCGTCGATCCTCAGACTGATTAGTGGCTCACTAAACACAGAGTTGTACTGAGATTTCAGTATTTCACTCATTTCCTTGTTGTCATCTGTGTAAGTCCCATCCTGTCTGAGTAAGGGCCCGATACTAGATGTGATATTTGCCTTGTTTTTGGCATCTGAAAAGAAATATTTCCATTTTTTTTAAATTTCACTAATAGCTTTAAGCTCCTCCTGTCTCTCCTGGTTCCTGTAAGAGTCCTTTAACTTACGTTCGATAGTATCCACTTCCGTGGTCTGCGCCTCCTTCCATGTATCAGATATTCTAGTGTTCCTGAGGAGCTCAGTAATTCTTCGTCGTCTTCTGTAAAGGGAGCGTTTTTCTCTCGATAGAGAAGGAGCGTCTTTCATCGATAGAGCCGTTGTTGGGAGATAAGCAACAAAATTTGCATAAATGGGAAGAAATCAGAGCGGGGACCCGTCACAAACGGTGTTCCACAGGGGTCAGTGTTGGGCCCTTTGTTGTTCACAGTATACATATACGACATAGATGGGGGAATATACAGCTACATAAGCAAGTTTGTCGATGACACTAAAATAGGCCGTTGGATTAATTCTGATGAGGACACTTGAAAGCTACAGGAAGATCAGGATAGACTGATGCAGTGGTCAGAAAATTGGCAGATGCAGTTTAATGCAAACAAGCATAAAGTTCTATGCCCATGAAAAGGAAATAAACATATCACTTATAAAGTGAATAATGTAGATGTCACTTACTCTTAATGCGATAAAGATTTAGGAGTTCTGGTTAGCAGTACTCTAAAGCCAAGTGAGCAGTGTGTAAGTGTTTGCAATAAGGCTGAACATCAAAATGGTATACAATACCGACAGGTTGTTAGGTAAGACACATATGCAACAGTTAGACAACTTTATTCCGAAACGTTTCGCCTACACAGTAGGCTTCTTCAGTCGAATACAGAAAGTAGGCAGGAACAGTAGAGATGTGAAGACGATGTAATCAGTCCATCACCCTTAAAGTCGTAGAATTTGAGGTTGTCAGTCCCTCGGCCTGGAGAAGTTCAGTTCCATAGTCAGGAACTATCTGAAGATCAAGCGACAGTGCGGAGACTTAAATACTGTCGGAAGGAGAGGTGCAGGGTAGTAGTAGTAGTAGTAGTAGTAGTAGTGAGAGGCAACTGAGAGGTCATGTCCCTCTCAGATCCAACCCTTCTCACTTGAAAAGTTTGTTCAAGGTGTTTTCTGTACCAAGATGCCACGTGTTGCAGTGTCTGACAAGATGAACATCAAAATGGTATACAATACCGACAGGTTGTTAGGTAAGACACATATGCAACAGTTAGACAACTTTATTCCGAAACGTTTCGCCTACACAGTAGGCTTCTTCAGTCGAATACAGAAAGTAGGCAGGAACAGTAGAGATGTGAAGACGATGTAATCAGTCCATCACCCTTAAAGTCGTAGAATTTGAGGTTGTCAGTCCCTCGGCCTGGAGAAGTTCAGTTCCATAGTCAGGAACTATCTGAAGATCAAGCGACAGTGCGGAGACTTAAATACTGTCGGAAGGAGAGGTGCAGGGTAGTAGTAGTAGTAGTAGTAGTAGTAGTGAGAGGCAACTGAGAGGTCATGTCCCTCTCAGATCCAACCCTTCTCACTTGAAAAGCTTGTCCAAGTATTTAAGTCTCCGCACTGTCGCTTGATCTTCAGATAGTTCCTGACTATGGAACTGAACTTCTCCAGGCCGAGGGACTGACAACCTCAAATTCTACGACTTTAAGGGTGATGGACTGATTACATCGTCTTCACATCTCTACTGTTCCTGCCTACTTTCTGTATTCGACTGAAGAAGCCTACTGTGTAGGCGAAACGTTTCGGAATAAAGTTGTCTAACTGTTGCATATGTGTCTTACCTAACAACCTGTCGGTATTGTATACCATTTTGATGTTCATCTTGTCAGACACTGCAACACGTGGCATCTTGGTACAGAAAACACCTTGAACAAACTTTTCAAGTGAGAAGGGTTGGATCTGAGAGGGACATGACCTCTCAGTTGCCTCTCACTACTACTACTACTACTACTACTACTACCCTGCACCTCTCCTTCCGACAGTATTTAAGTCTCCGCACTGTCGCTTGATCTTCAGATAGTTCCTGACTATGGAACTGAACTTCTCCAGGCCGAGGGACTGACAACCTCAAATTCTACGACTTTAAGGGTGATGGACTGATTACATCGTCTTCACATCTCTACTGTTCCTGCCTACTTTCTGTATTCGACTGAAGAAGCCTACTGTGTAGGCGAAACGTTTCGGAATAAAGTTGTCTAACTGTTGCATATGTGTCTTACCTTGCAATAAGGCTAATAGAATTATTGGCTTCATTCAAGAAGCATAAATAATAGAAGTCCTCAGGTTGTTCTTTAACTCTATATATTGTTGGTAAGGCCCCATTTAGATTATGTTGCGCAGTTCTGGTCATTGTATTACAGATTAGACATAAATGAACTGTAAAACATGCAGAGAAAGATGACAAAGGTGATCCCATGTATCAGAAATCTTTCCTACAAGGACAGATTGAATCTGTGACTTGGGCGCCGTGACGATAAACGTCTTGAGTCCTCACTTCCCAAGAACTTTTGACTATCTCTGCCCAGGAAATCTTCCGAGGCTGTCTTTGTGCCTGAGTTACCAAAACATATGAATCCGATGGTGTCACAACACATTTTCGTGCACGCGAGGTCTCCATTTCGCTAATTTCAAATGAGGCACCCTGATGTATCTCCATTTTCCCCACCAATTCACTGACCAACCAGGTCAATACAGGTGCGACTGAATTATCCTGGGACTTTCCTCCCAGCCACATCACAGACCTGAGACCGACGCCCCCTCCCTCAAGTGTAGATACACTTGATCAAGCACATCACCAAACTCACCGGCATCCGTGTCTGGTCGAACCCAATTCCCCACCCTGTATGACAAGGTGTTCCACCGCCCCCTCTTTTGCAGAGGCCCCACATTCATCGCTGCTTCATTCTCCGTCCCATTACCTCTTCCTCACAATCCTCATGGGTGCGATGCATTTCCCATGGCTTCGAAGAGCCGCTTTCCTCTTCTGATGCTGACTGCCTGGGAGAGGACATTCCACAGCTAAATGGTCATATCTAGGTGTGGCCTGGTCACAGACCTGGCCACTGGGGCGCTGACCCCCAAAATCCTCTCCAGGTATTAGTTTCATACCATAAAAAATGGGTATGGGAAGCAAAAATCAAATTATCGAACAAAATGGGTGTTTCATTACTCACCGAGGCTGAGGTGTGAGCATATAGAACGAAGTTCATTTAGATTGGGTGAGGCAAATGTAACCTTCTGGCCTCTTCCATCCATCCATGGTTTTGTTGCCTTCTGGATGTCTGTTGGTTCATACCATACTGTGAAAATTTTTTAAGACATTAAAAATTTATACCTTGGAGCAAAGATCAGTTTGATAATTATTATTATATTCTCAGAAAACAATAAACCCTTGTGAAAGCCATCCTTCCCGCCTGGGGGTTGTTTACAGCATTATCATCTTACATAATAACGTAATGCCAAGTTTTATTTGTTTGTTTTCATTCAAAATGTTTAATATTTCAAATTTGTAAGTTTTTATGTCCAACCGCCATACCCATAACTTCCTTAAAACTTGAAAAAATCCAGCTGTATAGATTTACAACCCCATGGATCCACTACCCGTCACATTTGCATCACCCGTCATACACATGCACCACCATGTATGACGGGACATAACAAGAAAATGGAGTTTAGAAACCCACCCTGTTGTGTGGGTGTGATGATAAACTTAGTTCCAGCTCTGGCTGTGTTGTACTCACCTAGTTGAGGTTGCAGGGGTCGAGTCCTAGCTCCTGGCCCCGCCTCTTCACTGGTCGCTACTAGGTCACTCTCCCTGAACCGTGTGTGTGTGTGTGTGTGTGTGTGAGTGTGTGTGTGTGTGTGTGTGTGTGTGTGTGTGTGTGTGTGTTTGTGTTTGTGTGTGCAGTGATATAAAAATCGCTTGAGAAGTCAGAGCATACAAGAGGAGATTGAAATAGCTTGAGGCTCACTGTGGCATTTGTGTGGCCGAGTGCTGCCTGGGAATCTTGACTGTCCCCAATAGTAGTTTCGAATAGTTTCGAATGAATATATATATATATATATATATATATATATATATATATATATATATATATATATATATATATATCAATAACAACACTGCGCTAGCCAAGGATTCGAACCCATGTTGCACTGGCCTGCTTCATGGTAAACAAGAACCACATGACGCTTTAAACCACAGGACCACCCAACCCTACAAGAATGGCGCAGCCAGTAGAGCTAGCTGTGGGCCGCCATCCGAGGGCATACGGAGGCGTGGGAGCTTTAAGCTAGGGATAAGAATGAAATTAGATTAGAAGCTCCCACACCTCCGTATGCCCTCGGATGGCGGCCCACAGCTAGCTCTGCTGGCTGCGCCATTCTTGTAGGGTTGGGTGGTCCTGTGGTTTAAAGCGTCATGTGGTTCTCGTTTACCATGAAGCAGGCCAGTGCAACATGGGTTCGAATCCTTGGCTAGCGCAGTGTTGTTATTGATCAATACCACTCGTCCGTGGTTACAATAATATATATATATATATATATATATATATATATATATATATATAAATATATATATATATATATATATATAAACAAGTGATATCACAACACAATATGCAGAACAACCACTTTGAAAGAATAACGAAATTCCATGTGTTTTCGTGACTTCTCACATTATCAAGGAACTATAAAAAAAAACATCAACAGGAAGGCATATAAGGGCAAGACTACACCTCACAGTCACATCACAACACCCGACTCTGTGAAACACAACTATACTCTACACAAGCATTAAGATTATTACTTGTCTAATGTATTTATTAAATTCTTCTCAAATTTTATTAATTATAAATGAATCCAATTTATATAAACCAAACGAAATATTCATATCATTTTCAAAAATGTTTTTTATGAAACATGATTCTATTATAGTCCTGTCGACCATGGACTTGCTTGATACAGCTTTCTCAACCTTGTGAAACTCAATTGGATGGTTCAAGTCTCTCACATGAATAAACAGAGCATTAGAATCTTGTCTAGTTCTAATGTTATATTTATGTTGTTTTAATCTTTGTTCAAGACTTTTACCAGTTTGACCTTAATAAAATATACAATAAAATTTATTACGGTCAAACTGGTAAAAGTCTTTTGCACTAAGATTAAAACAACATAAATATAACATTAGAACTGGACAAGATTCTAATGCTCTGTTTATTCATATGAGAGATTTTAACCATCCAATTGATTTTCAAAAAGTTGAGAAAGTTGTATCAAAGAACGTTTTCTAATAAATATATCCTAGTGTTTGTTTACGTGTTTTTTCACATTAAAAGAAGTTAATTTATTGAATACCCTGTACATCCTACGAAGAAAGACTAAACAAATTCTATGAGAACAATAGCAAAAACTATTATTCATTGATTTCACTACTAAATTTGAATTTATTTTTATAATGGTGGAGGTTGCTTGTACGGAGCGAAGATGTGGCACCGTCGCACAGGTGACCCTAGGTGCTGAGTGTTCTATAATTTTCTTTATATTTCCCAAGTTCAGTCCTTTCAAATACATTCACTTATATATTCACATTACCTTAGAATTACCAATGTAAATAACGATAACGTTTAATTATATGTTGTAATATCTTAGAATACACGAGAAACTAGTGTGAGGTGTTGTGATGGTTGGCAGCAAGATGGGAGAGTCCTGCAGCATACACAACACTGTGCTTCATACTCCTGTTATGGCTACTTCATCCAGTCTACTTTCTAAAAACTTGTGATCACAATGAGTTCTTACGAGGCATACGAGGCTACAACCTTCCCATGGGGACCTTCAATATATCTGTTATCCTTCCTATCCATTGTGATATCTTTCTGTTCGCCTTACTGGCTGGCCAATGATGGTGAACTAGAGGATGGACATTTCCTGAACACAGGTAAGCCTCCTGCTTTTATTACTCCTCCGTCTTCACATAATCACAGTGGGTTACCTATTACACTCACTAGGTTATGTGTAGCTTACATAATAATCCATCTCTGTGATGGTGAAAGTACATTTTTTATACAGTCGAATTTTGACAGAAGGGGATTACACTATCCCTGACACAACACAAATATACAAATAAACCTGCCATTGATCAGTTTACATAAACTTTTTGAGGACAACACACAGTTTAATGTACATTGACTTTGGAAACATTAGCACTATTAAACATTTGTGATTTTTAAACAAGATAAGATAAGATTTCGTTCGGATTTTTAACCCCGGAGGGTTAGCCACCCAGGATAACCCAAGAAAGTCAGTGCGTCATCGAGGACTGTCTAACTTATTTCCATTGGGGTCCTTAATCTTGTCCCCCAGGGTGCGACCCACACCAGTCGACTAACACCCAGGTACCTATTTGCTGCTAGGTGAACAGGACAACAGGTGTAAGGAAACGTGTCGAAATGTTTCCACCCGCCGGGAATCGAACCCGAAACAGTGCTGTTTATGTCAGTATATTTATTTTGTTTTTAAAGGTAACGGCAAAAAATATTTAAGATAAGAACATAAGAACATAAGAACGAAGGAACACTGCAGAAGGCCTACTGGCCCATGCGAGGCAGGTCCAAGTCTCCTACCGGCTTAAGCCAATGCACCCAACCTAGTCAGGTCAGGTCACATTGACTTAAGGGAGGAACACGGCAACCGACCTGTTAGCACAAGCTATCAGGTCTAACTCACACCCACCCACATCTACTCATGTATTTATCCAACCTATTTTTAAAGCTACACAACGTTCTGGCCTCTATAACGGTACTTGGGAGTTTGTTCCACTCATCCACAACTCTATGGGTTAAGATTTTATAATACTTAAAGAATATTTAGCAATATATGGTCCAAATAATTTCTTGCTATAAAAATTGCATGCACGACATTTTGAGAATACCTTGATCTATATGACGTTCTACAAGGTTAGAAAAAGAATTAATTATCTAAACACCCTATTACGCAGGATGGTTTGTCATACAGTGATTTCGCTGCAGAATCAAACTGAATCCTTGCAACAGGTTTCGAGTTACTTTCACTCAGTGAGTATAGGACAGGTATACATAATATCAGCAATCGTAGATGGATCATGTGCTAGAATTCGCTTTTCTCCTCCCTTTCTCGAAAAATCAAATTCATGTAACCACATTTTGGATACAACCATATAATAAAAGGGAGGGACATATTTGGGACATCATTTCATTCGAATTATCAACCGTGAATTGTTTAGGCCAAGAAAACCAATCACTGGCTTATTTGGATCCTTTGGTTCCTTTTCCCAGGATACTGCTCAAAGCAGTCTGGTAACAGTACCCATTTAAAACTAGTTGAACAGGGGCAGTAGGTGTTAGGAGATTTACCCATTTCTCCAGGCCCCATTCAGGACTGAACCCGGGTCCTTTGGTTGTGAGTCGAAGGCACTACCGTTCATCTATAACAAAATACCCCCAATTGAAAGTAGGGGCCCCATTGGTACACTAAGAGAAAACACCATAAGTGTTCGGGGCCCAAGACTGTTCGACAGCCTCCCATCAAGCCTTAGGGGAATTGTCAATAGGCCCCTGACTGCCTTCAAGAGGGAGCTGGACAGATACCTAGTCAGTGCCGGATCAGCCGGGTTGTGGTTCGTACATTGGACTACGTGCGGCCAGCAGTAACAGTCTAGTTGATCAGGCCCTGATCCACCGGGAGACTTAGTCGTGGACCGGGCCGCGGGGGCGTTGATCTTAGGAATAACCTCCAGGTATACCTGAAGGATATTTCGAGGGTCAGTGCCCCCGCGACCGGGGCCATGACCAGGCCTCGCACAGCACAATTCATTATAATGAGAATATAGAGGGAAGTGCTAAATCCATATGCCTGCAAAATGAGAGGTAATCAGGTTCCATCTGTTTGTAATAATAATAATAATTAATAATCAGATTTTGCAAATGACATTTGTTATTGCTATTGTGGACGATATTTGCATCGCTAGGTGTTATGCTAAATATTGGTTTTGTCAGTAAGTGGATGGGTGGCAGCAGTGTTACCTCTCCCACCAGCACCAGTGCACCACTACCTCGATACCCTTCCCAGCACCACACAACTCTCCCTCATTTGTAAATTTTAACCTACATGAGTACCTAACAAAGGTATTTAAAGTTTCAATACCAAGAAAGAGAACTCAGCCTTATTTTGAAGTCTCCTATACAGAAAAAAAATACCGACAAAATCAAAATAAATACAATTTGCTTTTCACAATTTATGTTTTTTCTTTAGAATAAAAATACTTTAAATACAGCTAAAATTATGTAATTTTCCTAAATTCATAAAAATACTGAGTTTGCTAAAAGTTTGTAATACTTGCTTTAATTAACGATTACATATCATGTGCAATTAGATGTAATTTAAATTGTATTATAGATCCTCCGAAATTGGGCGAACACTAGGATGTAATAGATATTTCTCCTCTGCATCGTCAGGGAAACTGGAAGAGGCTGGTAGTAGCCCATAGGTCTAGTTTTTTGAATGAACTTGGAACCTAATTCATTGAGAGAACCTTTTTGCATCTAATCTTCCAGACTGCAAGGTTCTGTGATTATACTGGAACAAAGGGATACTCAGTGATGGCAGCAGTCACTATAATTTTCTAAGTTTGTCTGCTTACCTAATTTCAGTGGCATCACCTTGAAGAATTGAGACACTTATGCAACACATGGGAATCTTTATTGAAGAAACGTTTCGCCACACAGTGGCTTCATCAGTCTAATACAAAGTAGAAATGGGTAAGGAGAAGTTTGAGGTAATCAGTCCCTCAACCTGGAATCGATGTGTTCAGTCCATCACTCTTGTAGGAAATGCAGCATATGGCCAGAGGGGTGGCTTATATACTGCAGTCAGATGAGGTGAAACAGGAGGAGGCGGGATCACAGTGGGACCTGCCACTTTCTACTTTGTATTGGACTGATGAAGCCACTGTGTGGCGAAACGTTTCTTCAATAAAGATTCCCATGTGTTGCATAAGTGTCTCAATTCTTCAACTTCTCGGTTTTCTAAACCATTCATGGCATCACCTTGTTGAACAACACTAAATGTGATGCATGTGTCAACCAGAGGACTGTAGATACACATATATTCTTTCTCGTTAGCAGTCTGTCGTTCTTCCAGTGAGAGTTCGGGCATTTAATTTATATCCTGCTCATCTTGTCCTCATCCTGGATGGAATATAGCTGTAGCAATCTTAGCTCCGTTGTTTGTTGGTCATATTAGCGGTTGATCCTGTAGTGTCCAACTAACTGGTACCACGATGAACATCAAAATGGTATAGCATACGACAGTTAAAGAAGATTACGCGTAACAGTGCCAGATAATTCCGACCGCGCTTCGCTCATCAGTAGTGTTTTCAGTGAATACAGAGGCAGATAACAGTTCATCACCTCGTCGTAGAATTTGAGGTTGTCAACTCGGTTCGGAGAGTTCGTTCCAGCAGTCAGAATCATTCGAGATCAAGAGGCGTGAGACACTGCCTGAAGGAGAGGTGCAGGCAGCAGTAAGGCAGTGCGGCAGCAGTAGCAGTAGTAGTGAGAGGCACCGAGAGTCGCGTCATGTCCCTCTCAGATCCAACCCTTCTCACTTGAAAAGCTTTTCAAGTGAGAAGGGTTGGATCTGAGAGGGACATGACCTCTCAGTTGCCTCTCACTACTACTACTACTACTACTACTACTACTACTACTACTACTACTACTACTACTACTACTACTACTACCCTGCACCTCTCCTTCCGACAGTATTTAAGTCTCCGCACTGTCGCTTGATCTTCAGATAGTTCCTGACTATGGAACTGAACTTCTCCAGGCCGAGGGACTGACAACCTCAAATTCTACGACTTTAAGGGTGATGGACTGATTACATCGTCTTCACATCTCTACTGTTCCTGCCTACTTTCTGTATTCGACTGAGGAAGCCTACTGTGTAGGCGAAACGTTTCGGAATAAAGTTGTCTAACTGTTGCATATGTGTCTTACCTAACAACCTGTCGGTATTGTATACCATTTTGATGTTCATCTTGTCAGACACTACAACACGTGGCATCTTGGTACAGAAAACACCTTGGACAAGCTTTTCAAGTGAGAAGGGTTGGATCTGAGAGGGACATGACCTCTCAGTTGCCTCTCACTACTACTACTACTACTACTACTACTACTACTACTACTACTACTACTACTACTACTACTACTACTACTACCCTGCACCTCTCCTTCCGACAGTATTTAAGTCTCCGCACTGTCGCTTGATCTTCAGATAGTTCCTGACTATGGAACTGAACTTCTCCAGGCCGAGGGACTGACAACCTCAAATTCTACGACTTTAAGGGTGATGGACTGATTACATCGTCTTCACATCTCTACTGTTCCTGCCTACTTTCTGTATTCGACTGAGGAAGCCTACTGTGTAGGCGAAACGTTTCGGAATAAAGTTGTCTAACTGTTGCATATGTGTCTTACCTAACAACCTGTCGGTATTGTATACCATTTTGATGTTCATCTTGTCAGACACTGCAACACGTGGCATCTTGGTACAGAAAACACCTTGGACAAGCTTTTCAAGTGAGAAGGGTTGGATCTGAGAGGGACATGACCTCTCAGTTGCCTCTCACTACTACTACTACTACTACTACTACTACTACTACTACTACTACTACTACTACTACTACTACTACCCTGCACCTCTCCTTCCGACAGTATTTAAGTCTCCGCACTGTCGCTTGATCTTCAGATAGTTCCTGACTATGGAACTGAACTTCTCCAGGCCGAGGGACTGACAACCTCAAATTCTACGACTTTAAGGGTGATGGACTGATTACATCGTCTTCACATCTCTACTGTTCCTGCCTACTTTCTGTATTCGACTGAGGAAGCCTACTGTGTAGGCGAAACGTTTCGGAATAAAGTTGTCTAACTGTTGCATATGTGTCTTACCTAACAACCTGTCGGTATTGTATACCATTTTGATGTTCATCTTGTCAGACACTGCAACACGTGGCATCTTGGTACAGAAAACACCTTGGACAAGCTTTTCAAGTGAGAAGGGTTGGATCTGAGAGGGACATGACCTCTCAGTTGCCTCTCACTACTACTACTACTACTACTACTACTACTACTACTACTACTACTACTACTACTACTACTACTACTACTACTACTACCCTGCACCTCTCCTTCCGACAGTATTTAAGTCTCCGCACTGTCGCTTGATCTTCAGATAGTTCCTGACTATGGAACTGAACTTCTCCAGGCCGAGGGACTGACAACCTCAAATTCTACGACTTTAAGGGTGATGGACTGATTACATCGTCTTCACATCTCTACTGTTCCTGCCTACTTTCTGTATTCGACTGAGGAAGCCTACTGTGTAGGCGAAACGTTTCGGAATAAAGTTGTCTAACTGTTGCATATGTGTCTTACCTAACTAACTGGTACCACCTTTGAAACTGGGATCATGCGCACCAGCTACTTGTGATTTTTTTATAGAATGTGATTTACGAGTTCATTTAATGTTTTGTAAGGTAAGGTTTGCACGGGAATCTGAGAGACCATATGTTTGTCCAGTCATTCCAGTCTGACCGAGAATATGACTCATCTTTGAGTTAGTCAGAATTTTTAACACGAACTTTAGAATTATGCCATATTCAGCTTGGTGGCTGAGAATAGACAGAACATCACAAAATGTAGGCTAGCTTACGGGTGATTAACCATCTTATCTTCTTTATTATCTTAAAGTCGGCGATTTCTTCCCTAGAATCTCGTGAATGGCTTTAGATCCAAGAGGAACGCAAAAGAGTATTGTCGGAGATATTAGCGTTTTGAAATATTGACAAGATGACTAACTTGGTCAGTGATATGTTGGACACTTGGCTCACTTCTGAATGGTATTAATGGAGAGGCCAGGATTCTCCAGGTTCTCCTGATTTTTCCAGTGTCCTTTAATAGATATTCTGTGATGTCATAGTCAAGGAGAAAGATGTTTAAATTTGCGGTATTGTGCCTTAGGTTAGGTAAGATTCGTCAAGAAACAGGACAGTTATTTCTTGATGGGCGTCTTAGTCATATAATGACCCGCCACTGGAGCTTTTTGTCATCTGACCGAGGCCTACTGGATTACCGGTCCAACTCTTTAAAAAATAAGAACATAAGAACATAAGAACGAAGGAACACTGCAGAAGGCCTACTGGCCCATGCGAGGCAGGTCCAAGTCTCCTACCGGCTTAAGCCAATGCACCCAACCTAGTCAGGTCAGGTCACATTGACTTAAGGGAGGAACACGGCAACCGACCTGTTAGCACAAGCTATCAGGTCTAACTCACACCCACCCACATCTACTCATGTATTTATCCAACCTATTTTTAAAGCTACACAACGTTCTGGCCTCTATAACGGTACTTGGGAGTTTGTTCCACTCATCCACAACTCTATTACCAAACCAGTACTTTCCTATATCCTTCCTGAATCTGAATTTTTCCAACTTAAAACCATTGCTGCGAGTCCTGTCTAGGCTAGATATTTTCAGCACACTATTTACATCCCCTTTATTTATTCCTGTCTTCCATTTATACACCTCAATCATATCCCTTTTTATTCTTTAAGTTCATAGTCACCAAAGAAAAATGGAAGGGGAACGACGATAAATACCTTGGTTTACAGCACCTCTTTTAAACAAAGCAGTATTAGTCAAGTTCATTTTAATCATATGAGGATAGACTGAGGGCCCTCAGTCTGCACTTTCTCGAAAGGCGTAGAATTAGGGGGGATATGATCGAGGTGTATAAATGGAAAACGAATAAATAAAGGGGATGTAAATAGCGTGCTGAAAATTTCCAGCCAAGACAGGACTCGCAGCAATGGTTTCAAGTTGGAAAAATTCAGATTCAGGAAGGATATAGGAAAGCATTGGTTTGGTAATAGAGTTGTGGATGAGTGGAACAAACTCCCGAGTACAGTTATTCAGGCTAAAACGTTGTGTAGTTTTAAAAATAGGTTAGATAAATACATGAGTGGGTGTGGGTGGGTGTGAGCTGGACCTGACTAGCTTGTGCTGTTGGGTCTGATGCAGTGCTCCATCCTTGACTGGAGATGACTAGGCTGGTTGGTTCATTGGGCTAATCCGGGGAGGAGTCATTGGTCTAATCTGGGGGGGGACATGAACCTGCTCCGCATGGGTCAGTAGGCCTGTTGCAGTGTTCCTTCTTTTTTATGTTCTTATGAGGGTAGTAGTGTATGCCCGTGACTAACGGTAGCTTGCTGTTGCATACAGGCTTGTGGGAAGTGTGCTTCACTAATTATCACGACTACACCTACCGCTACGATAGGATCTACGATGGCTGCTACTGGACACTTGACGAGGAGATGCACGTCATAGCAGACCAGCTTAGACGACGTGAGTATCATATTTTGTATTCATGTACACAGTACACAATACATTAAGAAAAATTAATCCCGTTTATTTTTGTGGTAGTTTAGCTACCGTCATACCTGGAAGTTTAGTGCATCTGTGTACTCCACTGCTGCTGGGTCCCACCTCTTAAATTTTAACAACTAGTGTGTAACTCAAGGTTTATCTGAAGAGGGTTTCGGGGGTCAACGCCCCCGCGGCTTGGTCTGTGACCAGGCCTCGCAATGGATCAGGGCTGTTACTGCTGGCCGCACGTAGACTGACGTACGAACCTCAGTCTAGCTGGTCAGGTTCAGACCGTAAATATAATAATTTAGTTTCCATTTCTACGCGATGGATCAATGAAAACTACACCAAACCCACTACACACATTCCATAACACAGTTCATGTGTTGGTCAATCCATAACAGTTCATGTGTTGGTCATTCCATAACAGTTCATGTGTTGGTCATTCCATAACATAGTTCATGTGTTGGTCATTCCATAACATAGTTCATGTGTTGGTCATTCCATAACAGTTCATATGTTGGTCATTCCATAACATAGTTCATGTGTTGGTCATTCCATAACAGTTCATGTGTTGATCATTCCATAACAGTTCATGTGTTGGTCATTCCATAACATAGTTCATGTGTTGGTCATTCCATAACAGTTCATATGTTGGTCATTCCATAACATAGTTCATGTGTTGGTCATTCCATAACAGTTGATGTGTTGATCATTCCATAACAGTTCATGTGTTGGTCATTCCATAACAGTTCATGTGTTGATCATTCCATAACATAGTTCATGTGTTGGTTATTTCATAACAGTTCATATGTTGGTCATTCCATAACAGTTCATGTGTTGGTCATTCCATAACATAGTTCATATGTTGGTCATTCCATAACAGTTCATATGTTGGTCATTCCATAACAGTTCATGTGTTGATCATTCCATGACAGTTCATATGTTGGTCATTCCATGACAGTTCATGTGTTGGTCATTCCATGACAGTTCATGTGTTGGTCATTCCATGACAGTTCATGTGTTGGTCATTCCATGACAGTTCATGTGTTGGTCATTCCATGACAGTTCATGTGTTGGTCATTCCATGACAGTTCATGTGTTGGTCATTCCATGACAGTTCATATGTTGGTCATTCCATGACAGTTCATATGTTGGTCATTCCATAACAGTTCATATGTTGGTCATTCCATGACAGTTCATATGTTGGTCATTCCATAACAGTTCATATGTTGGTCATTCCATGACAGTTCATGTGTTGGTCATTCCATGACAGTTCATGTGTTGGTCATTCCATGACAGTTCATGTGTTGGTCATTCCATGACAGTTCATATGTTGGTCATTCCATGACAGTTCATATGTTGGTCATTCGGTAACAATTCATATGTTGGTCATTCTGTAACACAGTTCAAATATTGGGTAGTCTAGACCAGTTGATCATAACTTGAGGGTCGCAGACCCTTGTGGGGGTAACTTGAGTTATTCCAAGGGTCCGTGAAGCGCCCCAGAAAGTATTCCTCCTCCTACAGCCAGCCCTTATTTTCTGCTATCTATCTGTGTCTGTCCCCGCCCAAACTTGGGCAGGGATAGTCACCTGAAAATTCACCAAATGATTAACTTCTTCCCCAGGAAAAGTTTCGGCAACAAAATGTGGACCAGTTTTTTTTTTATATTCCGATTTGCAATTTTACACTAAGGCTAACCTCGAAACCTAGCCAATAGTATATAATGTAAAATAGATTAATTTACCTAACCTACTTGCATAACTTTAATTTTTCTTGGGAAATGAAGAGAACATTCTTTAAGTGGCTCCATGTTAAAAACAATTGTCTAACTTTTTTTCGCTATTTAGATACTATAAATCAATTTAATAACTTAA